>NC_051083.1:79519854-79776634 GCF_004664715.2 Peromyscus leucopus | reverse complement strand
GCTCATGCCTCTCAAAAGTAGACTGGCATTTAATAGAGGGATGTGGAGAAGAAGGGGATGCTGAGATGAAGCCATATATACACAGCCAAGAAGAATGGACAGTTGAATTTAAAAACTGTCAACAATTTCCAGAATTTAAAATCCTGAATCATGACAGAACACTAGTGGAATTCAGGTGTTTCTGGTACGTGGACTGCTCTCACCCAATGTGAGGTTGAACTGTTGACCTTGTGTACATCCTACTTCCAAATGAGTCTGTCAGATACACTGAGCCTATAGGCTGAAGATGATGCCCCAACACTGCGGAGAAACCTCAGGTGACTGCCCAGGCAGCTGGCTGTTTCTGTCAACTCACAAAATTTTTTGGAAGTTGCTTGGATGCACTTCCTGTTTTTATTTTTGTTAGCTAATATTATTCCCTTCTTGGGTCTCTGAGGAGTTGAAGATTAGTTAGTTATGGTTGAAGATTAGTTAGTTATAGTTGAAAATTAATTAGGATAGAAAATGCATTAGATACATCTTGGATTTACCAAAATAGGATAGAAAATGGAATTATTTTCTCTGATTTGTCAAATACCTGTTTAGGTATTTATTACTTGTATATATTGTATATAGTTATTGTACTTTTGTATATAGTTTTTCTTTTGTTAGTTATAACCTTTTGCTTTTTTTCTTTTTATTAAAATAGAAAAGGGGAAATGTGGTGGTAATCTAATTGTACTGAAATATTATTTTGATTGTATGTTAATAAATAAAGTTGTCTGGGGGTCAGAGCTATTAGAGCCATAGCAAGAGTGTGGCGGTGGTGGCACACGCCTTTAATCCCATAAGATCTCTGTGTGTTCAGGGTCAGAGCTATTAGAGCCATAGCAAGAGTGTGGCGGTGATGGCACACGCCTTTAATCCCACAAGATCTCTGTGTGTTCAGGGTCAGAGCTATTAGAGCCATAGCAAGAGTGTGGCGGTGATGGCACACGCCTTTAATCCCACAAGATCTCTGTGTGTTCAGGGTCAGAGCTATTAGAGCCATAGCAAGAGTGTGGCGGTGGTGGCACACGCCTTTAATCCCATAAGATCTCTGTGTGTTCAGGGATACAGTCAGCATTGGAGACATATACCTTTAAGACCTAGGGGGCTGTACATTCAGACGGTGACGAGGCAGTCATGTGTTTGGGTTTACAACCAATGAGAAGGCAGAACAACATACTTTAAAAAAACTAACCGACAGGAAGTAGGTCTCTTTTCGCGAAGCTGGGACAGCAGAAGGAAGGGTGAGATTTAGCTCTGAGCTCTGACCTCTTGGCTTTCTCTTTTACATTGTTTCTGTGTTTCTTATTTAATAAGACGGTTGGTTACATCAACAATAATGACTTAATTATCTTAAACAAAGACTTCTAATATTTTCCTACCATGATTCCACAGCATATATCTAGCCAATGTTTTGACTGTATTGCCCTAGAATGATTAATTTGCGGGGAGGTTTTCTCTGTGGGTAGCCCTAGATGTCCTGGAATTCACTCTGTAGACCAGGTTAGTTTGAACTCGTAGAGGTCTCCCTGCCTCTCCCTCCCAAGTGCTATGATTAGCCACCAACACAAGGATAGAATGATTAATTTTAGTTGCTGCTTGAATTGCTGACTTGGGTTTCATAAAACAATTATGCAAAAAAACAATTTTTTTGTCTTGGTATTAAGACAAAATTTCCAATATTTTTTAAATGACTCAAAATATATTTCTGCAATGAAACACCATTCTCTGCATTGATAAATGTAATACAAAAATACCAATTATCTCTAAAAAATGTCAATGACACTCTATGTCCTAGTATCAGTCAGCTAACATTCCATTTTCCTTGGAAAAAAGCACACATATCTCATTAATGAATAGATTTCCTTTCAGTTTTATAAATGGTAAAATTATATACATACCAAAACTATTTAAATATAATTTCCTTATGATTTATGGTGGGTAAATATTTCATTTTTATACTAATTTTATATAGCTATCTCAGGTCATGTAAAAATTAATTTAAATGTAAAAAAAGAGGGATCACAAGTGAAAATGTTTGAAAAATCCAAGCCTAGTTTTTATAAAAGTAAGTAAGATATGGGATAACATGTGTGAAACCAAAAATAATAGAAAACCAACAGGCATGATAGTACACACCTATAATCCTAGTTTTGGGAGGTGGAAACAGAACAATTAGGAGTTTAAGATAAGCCTGTGTTACATAGGGAATTCAAGGTTATGCTGGGGCTATATGAGACCCTAAGTCAAAAAAGAAAAAAAAACTAAAGACTTGATTTCAAGGTACCAGAACACTCCCTGTAAGCTTGTCAATGACAGAAGCAATCAATAGTTCTTCCTACCTAGCTATGACAACAAAGGCAGCATGGACTAAAAACATTAAAGGTGTAGTAATGGCACACACATAGTTTGTGTGTAACCTACATATCTCTAATTGGACTTAAGAAGTGCTCAAAAAGAGCAGAATAATGCCTAGCACTGGAAACCTAGCGAATTGCCCAGGGCTAGTGAAGTGATGGATCATGGGGGGAAACCTAAAATTGCTACTTTACCAAATCAGCATAGTCTGAACTATGTTCTAAATATATGTCATTTTACCCACATATAAGTACAGAAAACCACGACCAATTGTTGCTGAAATTTTCTCCAGTCCTGCCTGGCCCATGGTCAGGACAAATCTCTCTCACCCGCCAGTCCCGCAGCCACTCAGACCCAACCAAGTAAACACACAGAGATTTATATTGCTTACAAATGGCAGGCTTCTTGTTATCTAGTTCGACTATATTAAATTAACCCATTTCTATTAATCTATACCTTGCAACATGGCTCGTGGCTTACCAGTATCTTACATGTTGGTACTCATGGCGGCAGCTGGCAGCATCTCCTGACTTAGCCTTCCTGTTTCCAGAATTCTCTTCTCTGCTTGTCCTGCCTATACTTCCTGCTTGGCTACTGACTAATCAGGATTTTATTTATACAGAGCGATATTCACAGCAACCAATTTAATGCATAGTTGTAAATCCCAGTCCCAACTGATATGTCTACAACACAACTCCTATACCTAAGGCTCCAGTAGCATTGTTAAAGAGGTAGCAGAAAGATTAAAGGAGCTAGAGGGTCAGGAATATTTTCTGAATCTGTGTCTTCTAGGGATGTCATAAGCTACACCTATAAAGTCTCACTAAAATGATTGCCTAAACAAACTGAACAAGGAGAATAATAATAGATATTTTAAAGTCAACTGGGGCAATCTCATGAGACCTCAATGCAAGACAAGGAATTGCAAGTAACTAAGGAGTAATGAGAGGTAGAGAAATAATCATTCCCTGTAAAGAGCGCACCAATTGATCATTCAATATCAAATGGTAAGTCCTGAAAATATATAAACATCAGTAACAATATTCAGAATGAGAATGTTGTACTTATGCATTTAGGAATATATGTGTATATGTATGTAACAACAGTTAAAGACTAAGAGGCCATGAATTTTAGAGAGAGTAAGAGGGAGTACATGGGAAGGTTTCAAGTTATGAGAGGGAAAGGGAATTGATGTAATTACATTATAATCCTCAAAATATTTTAAAAAGCATCTAAAATACTCAAAAAATAAATGGAATCAAGCCCACAAACAGAGGGACTCTTTCCTTTTAAGAACTTAGATGAAAAACAGAACATAAGGGAGGTTGATGGGAGACAAATATATTTTACATATTATGTTGATATAAACATTGGCCTTTGCTTTTGCTCAAAAATATGTGTTAAGGTTAACTTTTAAGAGTAGATACCATAGGAATTTTGGGGCCCACTAATCAAAATTTGAAATAAAGACAGAGGGAAATGGAAGGCAGCACTGAAATCAAGCAAATATGTAAAATATGTGAGAGAACTTTGGACCTACAAAATAAATAATCCTTTTCTAAACGATAATGTACAATTAATAAGAAGAGTCACACTAACAGTCTCCTGGTCATATATGACAATACGTATTTTTTCTTATTAATTAAGTTTATTTTTTAAACAATTTTATATATGTATATACTGCATTCTAATTATTCCTTGCCTTTGCTATACTCTTGTTTCCCTTCTATCCCTTTCTCAGATTCACAACCTTTGGTTTTGTTCTGTGACCCATGTAGTTTAACCATGAACACCTTTGTTACTACTAGATCAGGACTATCCATTGCAGCCTGGTGGGGAATCACCAATGGATGCACAACCAAAGACATGGACTGCCCCTTTCCATGAGTCTATCTACAGGAAATAATTAAGCAGTAGGGAATAGGGAAACTGCAGTACCCCCATCTTTGCCTGACTATTTCATGGGAACATTCTTTTGTAGAACCAGTGCAGTTGAGCAAACTTTAGTTGTTGAAAATTTGGGATGACAGAGGCTGTCTATTGCTCAGGGATGGAATTTTGAAGCCTTTTCCACTATCTTCTGGCTATTATGATCTGTCAGCCCGGTTTTCCTCAATTTTCCCTGAGGATTAGAAAGGATGGTACAGATGTCCTTTTTCAGTTTTGAGCACTCAACTAATAGTTATTGTCGGCACTTTATATATGTGTCATTCTCTGCCTTTATCACAGCACACAGGAAAGAGCATGTTCTCTGTTTAAGTCCAAGAGTGGTAGTTGTGTTCGAGTATAAACGTGTTTAGAAGGAATCCACACCATTTAAACATTGCACTGTTGTAGGGGTAGTTGTCTGTACCCTGAAGCACCACCCCTAGCAGGCAGCAGGTAACTGCTAGGTACCCCCCTCCCCAGGTGTTGCTGAGACTGGAACTCCTTAAGACCTGAGAGGAGTACATGCTCGCTCTCTCTTGGCTATCTTGTGAACTTCAATGCTAGATGCTGGTGCTGCAGATCAAGGCAGAACTCTCCAGAGAACTGCATTGGTCAGCAGCTCCAGCATCCAGCACCCAGCATCCAAGACCAGGAGGTAGCGTTCCTTCTCGGCCATGCCCCCTGGGGGGCAGATACCTATCAGTTACCTGCTGCTTACTAGGGGCAGTGCTTCAGGGTACAGCAACCACCCCTACATACAGTAGTTGACTTGCTATTTCTATTTATCAGGCACATAGTAGTATCTGTTCATTGTTTCTTATAATCCCATTGTGGCAATCTATTATGTGACAGAGACTATATTGTACGCCTTGGAGAATATGGTCTAATAAAATAGTCATTTCGCAGATATTAAGCAAATGAAAATACAATTATAATTGTAGTTAGAAAGATAAAAGAAATATAAAGGATGTTAAGATAGATATAATGAGGGTCCCGATTCAGAAGAGAAGATGAAATCTGAGATGTTGACATACAATGTTATACCTAAGCTAGGCAGATGAATAGTTCCTTAGAAATAAGAGCCCAAACTAACTGAATATCTAATCTGAAAGAATACACATGGTAAGATCCTGAAGTGGAAACAGAAAAGTTGAATGTAATGCAAATTACTCAAATTTTTATACTGTAATAAACTAATTTATCCCCATTTCTTCCTTCTTGAAAGTGATTATATGTTTGCCATTTGTCAGTGATCATGCTCAGGCAGAACTAAGGATAAATGCCAGCTTTTATTAAAAGCATATATTAACATTTCATAGTATAGTTCCTACTGTACTAAAGCTATTTACTTTATAGATCTCTAGTTTACAAATTGTTATGCTGAATTTTCAGTGATACTTATTACTTGCTCATGAAGCCTCATATATAAATGCACTTGAGTTGACTGCATTTTTTAAAATGGTTATCAATTGCTCTGAGACTTAGCTTGAAGGATCCAATTCTTTTGAAAAGATTTGGACACTGAAAAAACGCTTAATATTTTTTGCTCACTCTAGCTCATGTAAGATTAAGTACTCTGCTACTAGAACCTCTTGGAAAGCTACTTGAAAGATTTTAGATAGCAATAATTCTACTAAAGTATAAAATGGCAATAATTTAGGCACATATATTAGCAATGTTTCAACACACTGTGTTTTGCCATTGCCCATTTGTTGATAACAGAGAAACACCAAGATACAATATAATACACAGGTCAAATAAGAGATAATGAGGATTTATGGGCAAATTTAATGATACTTTGAAATTCTTGGGAATCTTTCGTTCTAGCAAGTATGTATGTATAATCAGATATATTTTCTATAAAATAAAAGTCTAGAATAAACACACTCTATTTTCATTATTTACATGACTCCTCTGAAGGAGGATTTGTGGCTCTTATCTTGACTCAGATCAGTATACTAGATAAGTACTATGTTAAAACCATTTTACTCCAGTGACTTTGCTGTAGCATAGCTCTGCCGCTGAATATTTGTTAGTCAGGAAAAAACAGTATAGAAATTGAAAATGATACTTCTAATTTCTTACCTTCTTTGTAATTGTCAAATGCCAAAGGATCAATTTCTACAGTCCTGAAGGTGATACCAGAATGATTATAGTAGTAATGAAACATTGCAGATGAAAGAGATAAAATATAAAACAATGGCTGGGGAAGGCACCCAGGCATACATTTAAACAGTTGTTAGAATTAGATAAATGAGTAAAACACCCTCTGATGTTTTTGAAGAAATACATTGTAAATCGAATACTTGGAAGATAAACCACAGTATACGGTTTAAATGTATAAATTTTATGCTAATGAAGCAATGTCATTTCAAACAGTTAATACGAAATTGGCAAATCATAGTTGAACATATTTATAGGGCACAAAGTAATGTTATGACCTATGAATCTTTTGAAGAATAATTACATCAAGCTAATTAACATGTCCATCACCTCACCCCCAAAACCAACACTGTATTTAAGATATCTTTAAATTCATAGAAAAGCTAAAGATAGTACAAGGAAGTTTGGTAGCCCCTATTCTTAGTGTCCCTTATGGTTAAATATATTACAATGTCATGGAATATCTGCTAATATCTATTCTTCATTTAAAGTGTCTTTGTTGCAAGCTAATATCAGTATTCCCCCAGAAATCCATATCCCATTCAATTTAGTTATGTCTCCCATCTTACTCTAGTTAGTGAGCGTTTCTCAAAGTATGCTTTTGTTGACATGTGTATTTTGAAGAGTAATAATCAGATAATTAATTGGTAGAATTTTATTTCAATTTGGAATTTTATGATTTTTTTTTACCAGAGTTAGGTTTGGGTTATATGTTATTACAAATAAGAACACATGAGTCGGGCAGTGTTGGCGCATGCCTTTAATCCCAGCACTCGGGAGGCAGAGGCAGGCGGATCTCTGTGAGTTCGAGGCTAGCCTGGGCTACCAAGTGAGTTCCAGGAAAGGCGCAAAGCTATACAGAGAAACCCTGTCTCAAAAAAAAAAAAAAAAACAAAAACAAACAAACAAAAAAAACACATGGAAAAAGTACTATTGCCATTATAGCATATTCATGATTTATAATACTCATAGATAGGACTTACCACTATTGTCTTTGATTGTCAGACAGGTATTATGCCAGTTTAACTCTAATGTATAATTACTCTTCCTCATTTTGCATGCTGCATTATTTTCCTGAGAAATGTCAGTACATTCAATCCACACTTAGTGATTGGGAAGATATATTCCACTCTGTTGATGGAGAAATATATAAATTATATGTCTCTATGAAAGACTTCTTTTCATCCTTATTTATTTATTGACTAAATTATTCATATCACTGTGTATTCATGAGTATTGATATTATCCTTTATGTAAATATTTACTTATTTTGTCATTCAAAATATATTAGCTTTGGCTATTAACAGTTTTTTAATTTAGCTCCTTTTTATCTTGTGAGCAGGTATTAATTTATTTTGTTTACATAATTTAGCATTAGCCATTATAAGTATTTGTCTCCCTTTCACATATACAGATCATTTTGTATTCTTCAGTATTCATATACTTTCTGACTCTTAGCAGGCAGTGCAGAATATTTTGTCTATACCCTGAATTATCCCCAGAATCAGCCTCCTCTACAAAGAGTTCTGGTTCTTTCATTTACAATAAAATTACAACAAGAAGACAAGGGTGCTGAGCATGTGCTCACTGCCATTGTGTATTGTGATGTTCAGATTTATCAACTAGACACAATCAAGAAACACCTGCGGAGAGAATATCAACCAGGACTTGTTGGGTTTGTTTCTAAGCATATTTGTGGTGTAATGTCTTAATAAACTCATATGGAAAGACCCAGCTAACTCTGGGTACCAGAAATTCAGAGCATATAAATAGAGTTCAGTGCAAATAGGAAATTGAGCATGTTTCCATTGATTTCTTTCATCTCTTGACTGTGGATATGATGTGAACTAGCTGTTTGAAGTTCCTGTATTGACTTTCTCACAATGATAAACTAACCTGGAGTTATAAACAAAAATAATCCTTTTCTCCCCTAAATTGTTTTCTTCAGAATATGTTTATCACAGAAATAGAAATCAAACTATGACACATACTATTTTTCTCAGGCTCTCTCACATACTGAACTAAGAAATATGCAAACTGTTTTTAATAACATTTTATGAGTTACAGATATAAATTATTTACAGATGCTATACATATTTTACTGCCTATAATATAATATCTAAGTATTAAGATTGATTCATCTTAACTAGGCTTAATTTTTTAGTTATTACTGAGATAGTGGGGAGAGATTTCTGCATATATTTCTGAAATTACTTGAAAACGGCAGGAGTATGTTCTGAAGAAAAGAGCAAACTACATCAGAAAAAAAACTAATGTTGCTCTTCACTTTGTTTTATTCAAGAAACCACTGACAAAAATGGCAATAGCCTATATAGTGCCAATATGAATGGTTAAAGCTGGATGTACACAAGTTCCTAATTTAATTAAGCATTTCCCCAAATTTTATTTATTCTGTCAAAGAATTTCACAAATTTTCTATGTGCACATTTTCATTCTTTGACAAAATATATTTTTCTAGAGTAGTGTCTTTTATGAAGTGAGACATGGTAGCTATACATTATAGATCCAAAATATTCTGAAAATTCTAGTTATTCTTTTTAAGAGATTATCTAACATATGCTGTGGATATCGTTCTGTATAAATAAATTACTGATTGGCCAGTGGCTAGGCAGGAAGTGTAGGCGGGACTAACAGAGAGGAGAAAAGAAAGAACAGGAAGGCAGAAGGAGACACTGCTAGCCGCTGCCATGACAAGAAGCATGTGAAGATCCCGATAAGCCATGAGCCACATGGCAAGGTACAGAGTCATAGAAATGGATTAATTTAAGCTAAAAGAACAGTTAGCAAGAAGCCTGCCATGGCCATACAGTTTGTATGCAATATAAGTCTCTGTGTTTACTTGGTTGGGTCTGACTAGCTGTGGGACTGGCAGGTGACAAAGATTTGTCCTGACTGTGGGCAAACTCTAGCTACAAACATAAACCCAAACTAACTGAACACTGGATATTTTTCATCCATGTGACAATACGACTAAAATGAATGTATTTCTCAAACAAATATGGTTTTTACATATCCTCTCCCCATAATCCCAGTTTCTATTTAACAAATACTTCACAGTATAAATTTTATAGAAGTTCTTAACCAGAATTCTTAAATTGAAAATTTAAGACAATATATAGTTCAACTCTAAGCATCTACAGATTCATTTAATTCATCACCAGTATGCAAATGGGATATTTTCAAAGTAGATTGACTTGCCTTTAATTTATTCCATATTTACACATATATATATTGTGGGTGTTTGTTAAATAGAAGTGATATATGTTATAGTAAAGGAACATGAGATACTTTTAGAAGCCCAACACTGAGCAAAGAGATTTATATTATAAAATGTGTCAACTTTTCCCTAGGATCCAGTTTTACCAAGATACACTTGTCATCTCTTCTAATAACTTATAAAATATTATGGCCCTACACGGAGGAAGCAAAATACCCTGGGAACTATTAACTATTTTCCAAATAACGCAAATAATTTAAAAATGATTTTCAATCACTTTACTTGTTTTTTTCAATGCTACCTTCTGCAACCCCCCCACACACATATAAAGGTTTCTTTTTATAAATTTTTGAAAAAAGAACAGAGATTTGTGATGCACATGTTAATAATCTCACAGCGAAAGAGGTAAATGCAATATAATTATCATTGAAGCTATGGATATTTATATGTCACAGGGCTTCTCCTGGTACAAATGACAGCATATGCGCATTTCCTTAAAATTCCAGGTCCAAAACATATCAATGTGACAATGATTTAATTATAGATAGCTACTAAAAGTTATGGTACAGTATATTCAGAAGCATCAGAAACTGAAATTTGTATTAACACAACTTCATTATGCCAGAAGCAAAAGGTACATCATTTGCATATCTAGTGTAGTTTGAAAAACTATGCAAAGAGATCATTCAGTGTTCATCCTCGAGGGTAGGGGGAGAAGAAAGCTGAAAATTGAGAAGAACACTAAGCTAAATAAAGCATGTTAAGACAGACAGTTCACTTCATATGATGGCCTAGTTGTTCCAGGATCCATTGCTGAATGCTCACAGCCAAACCATATAACCTCTCTCCATTTTATTTTCTGAAAATGGAATTGGTATAGGATCATTACTTTTTACAGTCCTAGCTACTGTCCCTATTTTCAAATAGAATCCTCTTTAGGATTAGATTGGAAATTGAAAATGTCTATATAAATATAGAGATGATATACTTATGACAGTTATAATCAGTCATATATAATGGTTGATAGCCGCTATCAACACTCATGGTGAGCAGGTACTGTTCTGCGTGGTTTGCATGTTTTGTCTCATTTAACTTTCGATAATTCTATGGATTAGGTACAATTCTTTTCCTTAATTCACAAGTGAAAAAACAATCTCAAAAAGGTTAAGCATTGTGTTCAAATTCCCATAGCTAGTAAGGAATAAAATGAGATTAGTCCTTCAGCAGTGTGATTTAAAGTCTGTCCTGTATAGGAATGTTACAAATAGAAGAGTGCCTGTATTATTTGTAGCTGTATATTGCACTTGGTGTTCAGGTCAGAAGTCAAATATTTCTTTGAGAGGGTAGGAGACAGTTTAATAAAAGTAAAATAAAAATTATCTGACAAAATCCATTTTTATACACTAAGACATCTTAATGAAAATGTTTTGCAAATTTACCAAAGAAATCTAAAAGTTTCAGGAATTCATAGCAAAAAATCTTAGTTATATGTAAGGACAGAAATGAGACTCGAGGATAGATTAGTCAGTAGATTATTCTGCATTGTCATATGACTACTTGGAACTTAACTTTCTTGGAACTTAACTTTCACAATAGTCTGTATAATTTTGAGAGAAAGGAGATAGGTAAAATATCATTTATTACTTTAAAAGTCTTTCCTTCCTTATTCAACTTGATTATAAGTACTGTTAAACTTACACTGATTCAAGTTTTCACTTGTCTTTATACCCATGAGAAAACTGATGGTTAGTTAACAGAGTTATTTTAATCAACAAAAAGGAAGACTACCTAATTCTGTCTAAATAGTCTAGAAACTCTACTAAATATTTTCTCCTTTTCTATTCCAGATTATTACTTATATCTATTATTCAGCAAAGCAATATGTTTCTTCCATTTTATCTTTAGATTCTTATTTGAATTTTTATTTTGCCTCACTAGATTGACAGTCCCTAAGGATCTAAAAGCATAAGCCCCACATTGTTCCAAAGTGAGATTGCATCTGTTTTACATATCCCTTATAGTTATTTTTCATCCTTTGACTGATATTGAACTAACTTGCCTATATAGTTGCTGGAATTATGGATATAAAGTTCTCAATGAATTCATGTTGTTTACCCTAAGCCCAGTAACTTCTTTTTCTTTATGTGATAATTTAAGAATTTAACTTTTTTATGATTCCAATACTTTTTATTTTCTTTTACAAAACTATTCAGTTCTACATAACAGCCACAGATTTCCTTGTTCTCCCCCTTCCTGCCCCCCTCTCCTTTCCCCCAGCCCACCTCCCATTCCCACCACCTCCAGATCAAGGCCACACCTGAGGCTTGATCTGTTTGGGAGGCATCTAGGCAGTGGTACCAGGTCCTGGGCTCACTGCATGAGATAGCTGTTTGAAACCTGGGACTTATACAGGGACACTTGGCTCAATCTGGGAGGAGGGGACCGGACCTGCCTGGACTGAGTCTATCAGGTTGAATTTAACTTTTTTCCTTTATGAAATTAAGTTTTAAATTCTAATTCAGCAACAACCATGAATGTGAGCACACATATAAATTATTTATTACACCAAGTATTCTGATAAGCACCTCTATAAACATCTTACACTTTATTTGCTACATGACTCCAAAATGTGTCAATACAAAATTCCTCATCAGAATAAAATCAATAATTAAACAAAACAGACAAACAAGTAGCAAAGTGTGGCAGCAGAATCCTATAATTTTAGCATGTGGGAGAAGAATTCCAGCTTAGCCCGTACTATATAGCAACAGATTTTCTCAAAATCCAAAGGGGACAAATAGAGAAACACTTTAAAAGTTTATAAACAGCTCACATGGAGGGCAACTTGCTTTTCATCAACTTAGAAAATGAATCACAATTATGTAACTTGAATACAACCATAATCATTTATAAATGGGAAAAATTAATTGCCCCAAAGTTTATCCTGAATGGCAAAACAGGCAATCATAATTTTGGGGCTTAACTTTTAAAGGAAGGAATAAAAATTAGAAAAAAATGGGTTTTGCTTAAAATATGTCAAAAATGAATGGAACCAGTACTCTGTCAGCAAATAATCAGGATGTGTCATTCAAAGTAGACAGAGGAACAAGTTAAATGATATAGTGAGGAAATGTGAAAAATACAGAACTTGAGATATTCTGTGAAACAACTAGTTACATAGAAAAAAAGAGGCCTATTTAAGAAAGGAAATATTTAAATAGGCATAATTAAATGGCATGGTTTGTTTTTAATTTGGTTTGATAAAATATATATGAGTAAAAATATTAATCTGTGACTTTAGATAGTGCATATATAACTGTAATAGTATTTAAAATATTGTAAGCTATGAAATATATTAAATTACAATAGAGAAAAAGCCAGTAGAGGATATTTAGTGGTAGCCATAGTAATTTGTTACTTTTCATTTCCAGAAACCTATTTATTGTGTGATTTGAGCAGTTATAAAATCTCTCAGTTGCTTGCTAAATTCTAAAAGAAATAGTTCATCACAAAATAATTATGAAATTGCAGATCTTCTTGTAAGACATTCATGACTGCAGCATTATGAATATTGGCCACACAATTTACCTTTCAATCTTTCTTCCTAACTCTTCTACCTTTTACTTTTCAGTTTTGGCTGATTCACTTTTCATGAGCTCAACAAATAAAACCAAATACCTTCATGGCTCTTAGCAAACAATCCAAAAACCTCAACTGAGTCTATAATATCCAGCCTGAACAACTTCATCACTGTGTTTCTCTTCTACATTACCTTTTAGCACACTCATCCTTTCCTTTCTCTGTATTTCCAACTCAATGGTCTTCCATCACTATTTCAGATATACCACATTCTTTCTATCCTGGGCCTTTGCATATAGTATTTGCTTCTGTAAGCATAACTCGATTGTGTTTATTTTTGATAAGCCCTTTTTTTAAACCTTGAAAAAAGTCAGGTTTCATAATTATACTTTTATAGCATTTTATACATTTTATTTTATTACTTATCACATTTAACAATTGATTATTGGTGTAAACATTTTTATTTTCCTCAACCAGATTATGCTTTTGTTGTTGTTGAGTTTTGTTTATTATTTATTCATTCATTCATTCATTCATTCATTCATTCATGTTTTTTACATCCTGACTGTCACTTCACCTCCCTCCTCCCCTCTCAGTATCTCCCACATTCACACTCTGCTCCCATTCCCCAAACCACTCCTCATTTTTATCTGTTCAGGAAAGGGCAAGTCTCCCACGAGTATCAACATAACATGGCATACTAAGTTGTAGTAGGACTAAACACCTCCCTTAGTTATAAGACTGGACAAGGCAACCTAGTATGAGGAGCAACTTCAGTTGTCCATTTTAGTAATGACTTGATCAGCATTTTTCTTCTTGTTAGCTTCATTATCAGCACCACATGAAAACACATCATTCATCATTCCTCAATTACTTACCTAATTTGGAATCTGGGATAGCACACACTTCTTTTTTCTTTCACCTCTCCAGATTTTCCCTTCCAAATTCCTTTTCAGGTTCTTTCCCATTTAACATATATGAAAGAAATGAGATAGTTTATTAAAGTACTTGTGGTGACTTGGCAATAAGATTTAGGTTATAGAATGAAAACTTAAAGTAACAACAATTACAACTAAAATTAATGAAGAATGCTAAGAAAAAAGAAATGTTCTTTTATTCAGAAAAACCCTCCGAAAAAAAGTGGATGAGTATTTTCTCAGTATTAGTCATTTATTCAGTTATCTATGTCCTACTATAAACCAATAGATATTACATTCCCCCTCATGTTTTTGTACCCACACTTGTGTACATAATCTATTTCTTCTTCTTGGCTCATGAAATTCCTCTATCAACAATCACATATATGTCCATATTAAATTTCTACAGTGCTTTAAAATTAAGAAAGTAATAAGATATATCTATTTTAAAGTTTGTATTAGCATAAACTAATTATACTTAATAACAGATTTCATTATTACATTTTCATGAACTCATTTTATGTATTTTGATTATATTCAACTCCCATTGCATATTCTTGCCCCCTTCTACTCCCTCTTATCTCTTTCTACTTCCCAACTAGTTCCTTTCTACTTTCAAGGCTTTTGGTTTCGTTACCCAGTAAGTTTAGTAAGGGTTTGCGTACAGGAGTGTGGTTGAAGGGTGATTTATAGAATGGGTAACTTACCAGGATATACTCCACTAGAGAAAATGTCTCTTTTTCTCCTAGCAACTGTTAACTTACTACAAATTCTCAGGGGGTGGGGCCTCTTGAGCCCCTCCCTCTCTGTGATCTCATGTACAGGCAACTTAGCTGCTGAGAGTTCAAGAATGCCCTGCCATATCATGAGTAGAATACAGTGGTTTACACTTCTCTAAACTTCATGTTCTTACATTCATTCTGCCCTGCTGTGGGATGTCCTGTATGCTGTAATATATGTTGCTATGATTGACTGATAAATAAAATGCTGATTGGCCAGTAGCCAGGCAGGAAGGATAGTGTAGGCAGGACAAGGACAAGGAGAATTATGGGAGGTAGAAGGCTGAGGCAGGAAGACAGGACCAGCCACCATGAGGAGAAGCATGATATAAGACAACAGTAAGCCATGAGCCATGTGGCAAGGCATAGATTTATGGAAATGGGTTAATTTAAGATAGAATAACAGATAGCAAGAATCCTGCCACGGCCATATTTATAAGTAATATGTCTCTGTGTGTTTACTTGGGGGATGCTAGTAGGAGAGATTTGCCCTGACTACTGGCAGGCTGGGACACAGGAAAACTTCAGCTACACTTGCCCCTCTTTTCCATGATGTTAATTGACCCTTTGAGTGGTTGATAAAAACTTTACTTTATGGAGTAATTAATTTTCTATTTTCCATACCGTTCCTAAATTTTAATGTCCAATATAAATTGATTAATATAGAAATTTTTAGTAACAGTAACACATCTAAGACAGAACGTCAAAGTGTCATTGCAGTATATATGTATCTTCAAGATTTTTCTCTTCCTAAAATGGTATTACAAATAAGGCTTGACTGGATTTATGTACTTCAGCTAAAATATACCTTACAGAAGACTATATTTAGAAGAAGATATGAAAATTATTAAGTTGTATATTAAAGAAAATTGGAAAACATAAGGTGCTATTTTCTTGGCACTATTTTCATTTGGAAAATATGATATTTAACCAAAATTGTATCTAGATTGCACATAGGTTTGTGATTGTTATTTTTAATATTTAAAATATGTATTTTAGTTTTAAAGCCACAAATTCCGATTGCAATGATAGAGATCACAAACTATTTACCACATAAAGAGATGCCCCTTAGGGTCCTCAATAATTTGTCAATAATGGAAAATATTCCTTATCTGGTAAAAATTAAGAACCATAGCTTTGAAAAAAATTGCTTTTCAAATAATGTCCACTGAACACCTGTACTAGAGTCATGTGGGACACTATAGATCTTGGAACTCTGCATGATGACATGTGGGCGCCATGGGCCCTGGCCCCCGGCCCCTGACTGGGAGTGGCTGCAGCCTTGCTTGCTTGACCTTGATCAGATGTCCTCCCTATTCAGATTCCCTGCCGGTATCCACCCTTCTGAATGCTTAAGGGAAGTTCCTTGTTGTGTATCCTGCATTTTGGGCGTTAACTACTTAGATGCTAGAATGTAGAACATTGAGTCTGGAATGTGGACCATTGACAGCGAACTTCTGCCCTCCGGGGGTTCCTCCATTTGTGCTGTAAGCCTGTACGTATTTAAGGTTTCTTCCCTCTTTCAATAAACGGCATTCGACATCCAATCGTACGGATGACCCGCTGTCTTTTGTCTCTATTTTTAATCCGCAGCCCTTCGCTCAGGCAAGGTGAACGGTTATCGGTAACGCGGGCGTTACCGCTACAATGACAGAAACCTGTCATCCCAGAACATAGTGTGGACAAAGGAAAATTACCTGCTTGATGGCAGCTTCAGGCACAGAACAAGATCTACGCCTACCTAGATTACACTGAGAGTTCCAGACAACAAGGACACTGTGTTGAAGTCATATATCAAAAACAAAAACAAAATTATATATAATGAAACCAGCTCTGCATGCTTATAAACCTCAACATTATATTTCCCTTCTCTTATTTTACCCTACCATAAATCCTGGGCTGTCTTTCACATACATACTCAATAAAAGACATATTTATTTAAGGAGGCTCAAAATGGTTTACTTATATCAACACAAGCTTTGGAGACTGTAACGCAGGCTTTGGGAAAGGCTAATTTTTATGTTTTTCTTTCCCTGTAGTCTCAACCATCAAGGAAGCTGAACCAGGAGGAATGTTTAAGCCTTGAGGTGGAAACCAAGAAGACCATGTCAGAAACAAACCAACCATGCTTTTCTTTTGGTTTTAGTGGCAGTAGGAAGATTTGGTAATTTCACAAGAGGCATGGGATATCATAAAAGAGTACAAGGTGGGATCATGCAGTGAGGAAGAGAATTCCGCATACTAGAGAAATTCAAGCACTGAAAGAGCTCAGATTTCCAAGGATAGGAGAGATCTACCCATGGTGAGGTAGAGAAGAAGGAATGCTGAAAATGTGAGGGCAGGGGTTTCAGAATCATTGGGTGCTACAGAATGTGTGAGCTGAATGTGTGATTGAGGAGGAGGTTCTTTCCAGATGTAAGGGTTTATGGGGTGTGGGGGGGCATTCTGGAGGACAGGTGTCCAGGAGCACAAATGTTTTTTGTTGTGGGAAATTAAAAATATGAGGAGCACCCAGAAGTTAGAGAAACTGGAAATTTTGAGATTTAAGGCATTTACACAGGAGGGTGGTTAGGGGATTCTGGAGGGTGAGGGCAATAATCAGCGATTTCTAGCAGGGTGTTTTAAGGGGTACAGTGCTTCAGAAGTGACAGTGGCAGTATTACATATGTGGGAGAAACCATTTTCAAGAAGGTATGTAGAGCAGATTGTGTAACAGAAGTTGTACACTGTTAAGAAGTGAGAAAGGAAGTGGGAGAACAAGGAAAGAGATACCATGATAAATGAAGACCCCATGTGAATAGGAAGAAACAGAGTGCTAGAGAGGTCCCCAGAAATCCACAAAGATACCTGCACAATAGACTGCTGGCAATGGTCGAGAGACAGCCCAAGCTGACCTACTCTGGTGATCTGATGGCCGAACACCCTGCTGTCATGATAGAACTCTCATCCAATGACTAATGGAAGCAGATGCAGAGATCAACGGCCAAGCCCCAGGTGGAGCTCCAGGAATCCAACCATCGAGAGAGAAGAAGGATTGTATGAGCAAGAGATATTGAGACCATGATTGGAAAAAGCACAGGGACAAATAGCCAAACGAATGGAAACACATGATCTATGAACCAATACCTGAGGAGCCCCCATAGAACTGGATCAGGCCCTCTGGATAAGTGAGACAGTTGACTAGCTTGAACTGTTTGGGAGGCATCCAGGCAGTGGAACTGGGACCTGTCCTTAGTGCATGAGCTGGCTTTTTGGAGCCTGGAGCCTATGCTGAGATATTTTTCTCAGCCTTGGTGTAGGGAGGAGGGGACTGGACCTGCCTCAGCTGAATCTACCAGGCTGAGCTGACTCCCCAGAGGAGATCTTGCCTTGGAGGAGGTGGGAATGGGGGGGAGTATGGGAGAGGAAGCCTTGGAGGTGGGAGGAGGGAGGACAGGGGAATCTGTGGCTGATATGTAAAATTAAATTAATTATAAAGCAAAAAAATGTAGAAATAAAAATAGTAGTGAGAAAGGGAGCATGGGGTTTCAGAAACTAGGGGACTGAAGAGGTGTTGTGTGTCAGGGAGTAATGGGAGAGGCAAGAATTCAATGGTCACATGGCCAGGTGTTTTGTAAGTGAATTTGGAGAGGTTGGAGTTGCCAAGGTGATGGATTCTTCTTAGAGAGGTGTTCAGAAGTGCTTAATCCAGTTCCCTAAGATGGTAGTCTTTGAGAGTTGAAGAGGCAGTAGTGTATCCCTGGCAGATCCTTGGCACCCGCACTTATTATTTACTTCTGCTAATGAATAGAGAAGGTCTGCACACACACAGAATCTTGGAAGAATTCCATCTAGGGATTATTATATAGTTTTGAGACTATAATCATATGGCAATATTTGTTAAAATTATAAACAAAACAGAAAATAATATCCCCTCACATCAAATAGTTCTTTTATTGCTTACAAACAGCTAAAAGTTGTCATATACATGATCATTCATCTAGACATAATGTTTACTTCCTTTCATGAAAATACTTATTTACCATTGTATCAGCATGCCAGTAGTAATCAGGAATATGAAGGCTAGTTCATGCTAGCTGGCATGACAAACTATGATAGTATAAGTCAGAGTACTCTATTTTTCAGCTTATAAATAAAAATTAGTGAAACCTTAATGTAATCCTAACATGTGGAAGGCCAAAGCAGCTATATCATGTTCAAGGCCACTGAGAGCTACATAATGAATGTCAAGTCACCCTGCGCTGTATGTATAGGTATATGTATGTTTGCATGTGTATACAGGAAGAAAGAGAGAGGGGGAGAGGGGCGGGAGGGGAGAAGAGAAGAGAGGAGATTCTGAGACTGCAACAAAGACCAGTTAATTCACATGAATAATACAGCATAACTGACAGCGATTCATTTTATTTTTGCTTTTAATTTCTCTGGTTTTGTTTGTTTGCTTGGTTAGTTGGCTGGTTTTTCTGAAGCAGCATCTTCTTATTAAGTCAGACTAGTTGTGAACTTGAGCCTCCTTTGTCAGTCACTTCAGTGTTGGTATTATCAAACTGTCACCAAGCCTGCTCACTGTGATAATTTAATCATCACATTAAAATCAGAAAAATCAACTAAATATGAATACTGTGAATCTTGATATGTTGAAACCATAGATCTTACACATCTTGTTAACATTAATACTGTTTAGCATCCTGAGTCTGTTTTTAACTTCCTCTCTCCTCAAGAACAAATTCCATGTACATCATTAACAAATCAGTCATTTCTTAAGGAAGCTCAAAAATTTCACATATCAGTGAACTTTCAGAGGCAGGAATATAGATCACAGGAAAAAGACTTTTCCTTTTCCTTCTATTCTCTGTTATTTTAAATACCATGTGCATATATATATATATATATATATATATATATATATATATATAATCATGTTTTATCACTAAATAGTATATTAAAGTCATTTTTTTCTAGGTTTAAAAACCTCTATCACTGTTGATCACTGATTAGTGTTATTTTCTATAGATGGACCAGTTTATTTAATTGGATTATTGCTGTTACCAAAAATTTTAAACTGGAAAAGGTTGCTTTACCCTTTTGCATTAAATCTAATTTTATAGTACTATCATTGACAATAATTTTCAATTTATATATTCTACAATAACATCTTAGTATTTTCTAATTTTATCCTTTTATCTCAAAATTGCCAGTCAGCTGTACCTCAGATTTATCTATTTAAGCCTTGCTTTTAATATCATCTCATATCAATAGCACTGATATATAAAATTTACACATGGCACTCTTAACATATTTGAATAATGGATTTGCTGTCCCTCGTGCTTTTAATTATTCTTTTCTAAATTAGATTGTAAGCTATTCCTAAAGCAAATTTCAAGTTGGTTTTAATTCTATACCTTCAATGCAACTACTACATTGGTGAATATATAGTATGTGGCCATTATATTAGTATTAAGTGTTGATTGAAATGAATGATTTACATTATTGTATTCAGGATTGTGAATGCATGCCTTTTAATGAGCTTAATACTAGAATAAGTTCTATAAAGGAAAAACAGAGTAAATGACATCAGATCATGTCTTTCACGCTTATAAATCTAGCTATGAAAATTAAATCACATGAGTGGTTAAACAAGATTGTCATTCCATGCCGGGCGGTGGTGGCGCACGCCTTTAATCCCAGCACTCGGGAGGCAGAGCCAGGCGGATCTCTGTGAGTTCGAGGCCAGCCTGGGCTACCAAGTGAGCTCCAGGAAAGGCGCAAAGCTACACAGAGAAACAGAGAAACCCTGTCTCGAAAAACCAAAAAAAAAAAAAAAAAAAGATTGTCATTCCAAAATATAATCTATGATTAAGAGAGAATGAAGGAAAAGCAAATCAGTGACTTAAGTATTGAAAAATGTGCATGTACTCTTGAGCATTAAAATATATTCTGAGCCATTTTTAAGCAGGAGAAATACACTGAGTAACAAGGAAGGATGTGAGAACTTGGGGTTTATGCATAAAATTTGAGAGAAAATTAAACTCCCAAATGCTAAGGCCAAAAAACAAATCACGATGAATGCCAAACAAAGGAGTCTATACCTCTTAATATAGTCAATTATTAAGCTCTTATGTGAATTGTGCTTTTCATGCATAGTGGACATCTATTTTGTGATAGATTGTTGGACAAATTTTCTTATAATAGTCCAATGGGCTCATAAACAGAGGCTTACCCTACTGTAGCAAACTACCAAGTAATTAAGTTGACAATAAATGAAGTTCTAGTTTATTTCAGATTTGACATTATGATTATTTTATTTATTACAAACTGACGATGTCCTCTACATGATTGTTTCATGTAGACATACTTAACTTCCTTCCATGGAGACACTATCTTATCAGATAAAAGGCAGAGAGAGAGGAAAATTAGCAAAAGCTGCTATCTAGCAATTAACAAAGTGAATGATGTATTAGTATTTAGAAATTGGTTGCTAAAAGAATAATACAATAAACCTGAAATTTTAGTGCACTAATGTGATTTGTTGTGTGGCAGTAATACAATTTTAAATTAGGCAAATTAAGTGGACAATTTATATACAAATTATGATGTGATTAAATGACAAAATAGCTTATTAGAAATAAGTATGTTTTTTTTTTTTTACAAAGAAACTTTGTGTGAGAATGAAGGTTAATACATGAGGAAATAGCTTGCTATTTTCCTAGGGGAGCTGAAATGTATCAGAAAAGAACATAGGTGTGCAGGTATGAAAAATGACCTATGCAGTTCTGTTATAATGCTTAACACACACACACACACACACACACACACACACACACACACACTGCCATATAAAAACCCTGCCTTATTGTAGAAGCAAAAAACCAATTCCCAGAAGTTGTTCTCTGATCTCCACATATAGTGTGACACACATGCACATGTGTGCACATTACATACTTATCTCTCAACTCCCACAGACAATAAATATATAAATCATTAAAAACAGGAATTAAGAAATTTACTTATGATTATCACCAGATAAAAGAGATGGTTTATAACTAGGTCTTACTCTGGACAGTGAAGTATTATTGGAAGTAGAAAATTAGATGTGGCTGGAGACAAGGCTTAGCAGATAAGAGCACTGGCTTCTCTTCCATAGGATGTGGGTTCAGTTCCAAATGCTCATATGGTGTAACTCCAGTTCCAGCCTCTGCAGGTACTACACACATGTGGTGCAAACACATACATGTGAGCTAAATAATTACACACATAAAACAAATAATGTTTTAGAAGAACACATACAATTAGAGAACATATGAAATGTATTTTTAGGATAATTTTTCAAAGAACTGCATACAGTATATGTAAAAACCTAGGGAACAACTTGAAAGCTTCAGTAACCATAGTGGTCAACTAGCTTAAAAATTTGTGTAATTCTATTCATAGCTAATATTTACTCCAAATTAAAAAGAAAGGTAGAGAAACTCTCATGATGTCAGATAATGAAATAGTAATGATTGGAGTTTCTGGTTAGTTGAAATTAGAGAACACATCATAAAAGATAATGCTTATAAGAGAATCACATTCAATATAATGATTAAAAATTGTTTATAACTGTCTTAAGATATTCATTTAAGAAGTAATATAATCAGTAAGTTTTATGACTCTTTTTCCTGTTTCTTTCTCAACAATTAAGAGATTTTTATTATGAGACTTGAAACAGTTATTGATTTATGAGACAACTTTCTTATTTAGTACTTGTATTCAATCATGGTGCACTCGCCCTTCTTCCTTCATTACTGAGTTAAAGAACAATAATGTATAAAGTAACTTCACATTGAATGCATTAATACTAGATTGCTGAAGCATTGCTATTCTCTACATGCAAGAATATAATTTAAGAGAAAAGCCTGCCAGAGGACCAAATAAGTGATCCAAGGACTCCAGTTGTCATCTAATAAAAAATATGACTTTCAGTTACAAGGAAAATTTTACCTGTTCCCTAATTTTAAAGACGTGACACACTTGTAAAATATACCAAATACAGATCAATTAAGTCCATTAGCCTTACTGCTAGATCATACATATTTAACTGAGATGGGAATTTCTACGTATCCTTGCAAAATGCATAATAGAGAATACTTATTGGTATGCAATTTACATAAATTATCAACATTTATTTTGTGATTAATTAATTACTTTTTTGTGTATGAGTGTTTTGCTTGCATGTATGCTTATGTACCACATGTATGCCTGGTACCCACAGAAGCCACAAGAGGCATGAGATACATTGGAACTGGAGTTAAATGTTGTGAAGCATCACGTGGAGTCTAACAATAGAACCCAGGTTCTCTGGAAAACCAACAAGTGCTTTTAACCACTGAGCCATCTCTCTAGACTCCATCATTTTATTTCTTACATCGTTATCAAATGGTACAATTTCTATATTTATTTATTTATTGGATAAGAAAACAGCTTTTGGGAAATATGACTTATCCAGGGCCATAAAAGTAATAATATGGTAAGAATTAAATCCTGGCACTTTGTCTCCAGAGCTGTTCTAATGTGAAACTCACAGGGATATGGATCATTATAATGCACCTTTCTAAGTGAAAATCTTACACAGGACTAAGAAATTTGATTCCATATAACAATTAGTATTAACAAATTGTAGTTCCAGTATTTAAAATAATTATATTTAACTGTGTAAATCTCAAAAGAGTTTCACATATTTTAAAGGTAGCCTCATTTGCTCAAAGTAAAGGGCCCTTCTGTTCCTAGGGATAATTACGTGGAAAAGTTTTGGGGGTATTTTTCACTTAATTTTGAATAAAATACTTTGGTATTACCTTTGAATGTATTAGAATTAATGATACCTATCTTTTTCTCTAGGTAACTTTGTATTCCTTGTTGGATCACTATAAAACTTTTGTGTAAATCAGAGAAATTTGAGGACTGGTGCTCCTAAAGCTGAAGGTAAATAAAAGGTATTAATGCAATAAAAGAGTGGCCATGACTGTAACATAATAATTTCAGTTCTAGTTCCAGAAGTTCACTTTTGTTCATTAAACGTAATTCTTTAATAGAACATATAGCCAGGCAGTGGTGGCACACGCCTTTAATCCCAGCACTCAGGAAGCAAAGTCAGGTGGATCTCTGTGAGTTCGAGGCCAGCCTAGTCTACAGAGTGAGATTCAGGACAGGCACCAAAACTACCCAGAGAAACCCTGTCTCGAAAAACAAACAAACAAAAAATAGAACATACAATGCCAAACCATCCGTTTTTATATCGCAGTTGTTCAAATAATAAAATATAGGACTTTGAGAAGTTAGAATACCAAGGAACCTCTTATTGTGTTAACTAAAATGTTACAGTTAAAGGAATGCATTTAGTCAAATACTACAGTAAAAATGATGAAGTTGGATATTATTGTTCAATCACAGCTATGACCACTTTCCACATAATGTTGATGATAAGTATTCACTATTAGTGCACTTGAAAGCTGGATTTATTCTATGATCTACTTCTAAACCAAAATCCTAATAACAATTATCTATTGGGTACATAATAATAAAAATAAGTATAGTAACCCCCAAATTTTGTAGTGATGAGTATACAGAACCACCTAGAATGTCCATCAAATGTTCACTCAGTGGACATTAGATTGAATTGGATAGCTCTCAAATACCTACCACTTCTAAGGACAACTGATAACTCTAAAATTCATATAATCAACAAAAAAAAAACTAAATGAAATAAATATTAGCTGACTACGTAAACCTAACTCACACAACACACTACATAGAATCTTACTCTGCTGGGTGTGGTGGCACATGCCTTTAATCCCAGCACTTGGAAGACAGAGGGAAGTGGATCTCTCTGAATTTGAGGCCAGTTTTGTCTACATAGAGTTTCAGGACAGCCAGGGCTACATGGACACCTTTTCTGAGAGAGAGAGAGAGAGAGAGAGAGAGAGAGAGAGAGAGAGAGAGAGAGAGAGAGAGAGAGAGAGAGAGAGAACACACTCCAAAAATGCTAAATTTTAGCCATAGACGAAGTTTTTTTTAAAAAAAGAGGGGTTATCAATATCAAGAACAGAAGCTATTATTTCACAAATTTGATGCTATTATATTTTAAGATATAGGTAATTGCAAACAAATTTAATTTTATATCTTTATAATGGAATAAAAATATACAAAATATACAGAGCCTTGAGATACAGTAAATTTGTATTAGATAAGACAGACCGTGTAGCTTAGGAGTAGGGAATTTTCACGATGAATGGGGACAAATTATAATGTGCAAATATTAAATGAATATTTATTTGTCTTTAAAGTTATTTTATTATTATTTTTATTTCCATGTGTACCTTTTGTGTTTTGTTTTGTTTTTGCCTGCGTGTATGTCTTTGCACCATATGTGTGTTTGGTGTCTATAGAGATTAGAAGACAACACAGATACCAAGGACTGCTGTTGCAGGATGTTGTGAGCATTTATGTGGGTGCTGGGAATCAAACTAGGGTCCTCTGGAAGAGCAGCCAGTGTTCTTAAACACTGAGCCGGGACGAAGAGATGGCTCAGTGGTGAAGAGCACTGGCTGCTCTTGCAGAGGACCCAAGTTCAATTCCCAGTACCCACATGGCACCTCACAACTGTCTGTACTCCAATTCCAGAGCATCTGTCACCCTCACACAGATATACATACAGATAAAACACTGATACACATAAAATAAATAAACTATTAGGGGCTGGGGAGATGGCTCAGCAGTTAAAAGCACTGACTGACTGCTCTTCCAGAGGACCTGGGTTCAATTCTCAGCACCCACATGCCAGCTTACAACTGTCTGTAACGCCAGTGCCAGAGGATCTGACACCTTCACACCAATGTACATAAAATAAATTAAAAAAAAAAACAAAACACTGAGCCATTTCTCTAGCCTCAGGTATTTTATTGTAAATGTGATTTTGGGTGTGTTGAAATGAAAGAGGACATTCTATAAGTAAATATTAGACAGGCTGATAATGACCTTATGACTATTTGGATCAAATAATGTTATAAATGTCAAGAGATTCTCACCATACATTGTATTTCCCCCCTCAGTCAAATTACAGTTTGAAAGGATTTGTCTGTATGTGGATTCATGTGTTACCTCTAAAACATAAATTAGAGCATGTACAGGAGAAATTGCTAAGAGTGTTTAAAATCATAACAAGAAAGGTTTTGTATACAAATTAATGATAATAGACAAAATGCAAAATAGCAAATATCTCTATTTTATGATCCATTATTAACACTCTTTCAAAGATGGAGAACAGATGCAGGAAAGTGAAATGAACTGTCCAATATTTAGAAGAGTTAGTACAGGAAGAAAACAGAATCCAGCTCTGGGAATTAATTGTGACTCCAGAGTCTATACTGAAGAAAAACTATTTTTATGGAAATAAAATGTTTTTGTTGCAAATCTCTCCACTTTAACTCAAAGAAAAGTTTCTGTGTAATATATATATATTTATATATAATTCTGTAAGAAAATGAACAATGGAAAACATGCAGTTTTTTACTTGTAATCATTCACTTAAAAACAGAATGTAACCACATTATAAAAACAGAAAAGAAATTGAACAAGTTTGAATAGTAATGCATATGTATTTGGTTCTATCTGCATTACCGTGAGACTATTTTTCCTTCAACACAAGCATAAAATGAAATTAACTATGTTTCTTTTATTCTGTCTTGAAGTTGACAGATAATATATCAAGCCATTATGCTACTCCTATCCAAATAAATCATAAATTTTTGAATAAGTTATTGAGGTTAAATACATATTAACACTGTTCTCTACTTAAATTCTTTGAC
This sequence comes from Peromyscus leucopus, assembly GCF_004664715.2. Lineage (NCBI taxonomy): Eukaryota > Metazoa > Chordata > Mammalia > Rodentia > Cricetidae > Peromyscus > Peromyscus leucopus. The sequence continues at coordinate 79,749,804 of NC_051083.1, read as the reverse complement.
ATTTTCCTGTCTTCAATAAGTTACACAAAATACAAATAAACTTATAATTTATAGATGGGTATTGTAAGAAAAAAAAATCCTTGAATACCCCTGTAAAAGTATCCCTCTGTGATATGATGTTACATCCTTGAACAGTGTATGCAGTTTTAATTTGAAAATTATCATTAAATATAAATAAACAAACTAGACAAATGGGATTGCAATAACCTGAAAAGCTATGATCGGCAAAAGAAACAATCAACACTGTAAAGAGTAAAACTGTAGAATGGAAAAATATGTTTGCAAACCATTGATCTCGTAAGTGACTAATACTCCAAATAGATAAAGCATTCAAGGAATCAAAAAAAAATAACTAGTTTGCAAAATGGATAAAGGAACTAAATATACATTTTCAGAGTAAAACATAGAAAGACAACAGATACATGAAAAACAATGTTGTATTTTATTAATCATTAAGGAATAAAAAATTAAAACCACAATGAAATATCATTTCACTCCTGTTGAAATGGTTATCATGAAAAAGAAAGACTACTAATCATTGTTAAGGATGTAGAGCAAAGGGATACCTTTAACTCTCTTGAAGCAAGTACTAATTAATAAGCCATTACAAAAATGAGTATGCTGAAGAAACAAAATCATTATGTCAGGAAAATAGTTGCTGCCTGTGTTCACTATACCATTATTTGAAATGAACAAGATATAGAATAAATCTAAGTGACTAAAAACATGAGAAAAAAATTGGAATGCATATAAAATTAAGAGTAGTTAGCTTTTAAAAAACCAAAAAAACACTAGAAATCTTGTCATTTGAGACAACACAGATGAGTATGGAAGACATTATGTAAGAGAAGTAACAGAAACATGCACCAAAAGCAGGCACAGAAACATGAACAGATGATCTAGCAGTCTATGACCTAGCTAGCTAAAATGCATATGTGAACATATATGCATACATATGTGTCATGTTATGTGCTATACACACAATTTTACTTGAAAATTCTTTTAAATTATATCAATTATTCAAATAATTTCTTTATCTGCTATTGCATTAACTATAACCTTAGTTTGTACACTTCACTTCACTGCACATTGACTAAAATGTAATTAATTCGCAGGCAATTACTTTTAAAAAATCAAAAACCATGTCTATACACATTCCGTTCCTTTGTATTTTTTACAAAGGAATGAGAATGAAGTATAATATACTGAGAATAATTTTGTGAAATAACAAACTATAGTTTTAATATTACTTTTCCATCACAATCTATATCATCTTAAAATTATTTGTATTTTAATTGTAGTAAACAGGTGTTTCTGTTGTAGGAAGGACAAAGGCATTATTTATGCTCCTGAAAAGTGCTAAATACAATTTCTATAGTTATACTGCATATATCTATACACTGACAACTCCATAAAATCAACTTGTCTTTTTGTTTTTATTTCTTCTCTGTATTTATCCTGCTGCTGTGTATTTCTATCTCTCAAACATTTGGAGTAGAACTGAAAGATCAATGATGACATTTTTGCAGCTTAATTGTCTCCATTGTAATGAAATTCCATTATTCCACATTGTGGTTCTTATTCCCTACTGAATATATCTAATAAATGCATACCTACCAATTAGGAGGATAAAACCACTAGACACTGGAACATAATGGACTATCATAAACCCACACATATATAGTCAATTAATGTTTGACAACTGTGCAAAGTCAAATAAGTGGAGAAATAAAAGTCTCTTGACATTGAACCAACTGTATATCTTTTGAAAAATATTAAATTCACATCAATCCACATATTTTTGTCATATACAAAAACATCAGCTTTAGTAGCACACTGAAAAGCATTAAATTTTTAGAAAAAAATGAAAAAGAAAAATATATGTGAGTTTGGATGACACATGGTACCTGGAAGAAATATTACTTGGACTTCATAAATGTAAAAAAAAAAAGCTTCTGCTTTTCGAAAATTATGAAGGGCAGTGTTGAGAGAGGATACAATAAGTTCAGACTAGATTTTCTAGTGTTTTAGTTGATGAAGGACTCATGTGAACAGTATAAAAGACCACTCAAAGAATAATGGCAATGCAAATAACATGCATTTTTAAAAAGGGAAAATATGAGTACACACTTCATAGAACATATGTGATTGGTAAATCACCATATGAAAAGTTGGTCAACATCAGTAGTCATTAGGGAAATGCAAATAAAAACCACAAGACTATGCTACCACTTATCTATTAGGATGGTTACATTTAAAAACACTGACCACACCAAATATTTTTACTCTTGGTAGAGCTGAAAATAACTTATTTGAGAAATAGGTAATTTCTTTTAAAGGCAAACATGTACCTACCATGTGATCCAGCCATTCCACTCCTAGGAATGTTTTCTAAAAGAAATGAAAACATATGTCCATTCAGATACTTGTACACAATGGAATCATAGCAAGTATATTCAAAAACTCAAAATTACACAAATGAATAAGAATAAATTATTGTACTTACAGAACATATCACTACTCAGTTAAAAATAGGGAAAACACTCTTGATACATACAAAGTGTATAAATTTCAAAATATTTGTCCTAAAGAGGATACAGGCAAAAAGTTGTGAATATCCAATGATATTGTTTATTTACAAATGTAAAAAATGAAAATTGATCTATAGGAACATAAAACAGATTAGTAGTTGCCAATGGACAGAGGGAGAAATCACAGATGCATACATAGATGTATGAGAAAACTTTTGGTATGACAAAAAATGTCCATTATCTGAGTGGCAGAGATGATGTCAAATTGTAGAGATTTAGTAAAGTTTGTTGTGTATATTATATTTTAAGAGTTTTTTAAAATAGGGAAAAGGAGTTTAGTCAGATAAAACTGTCAAGATGATCCTTGATCCCCAACTGACACACCAATTAGGAAAAAAAATGAACTAGTGTCTGTAGCATGGCTCATTGGTTAAAGATGCTTGCCATGCCAACTGAGACACATGGTAGAAAGAGAGAAGCAACTCCCAAATTTGTCCTCTGACTTCCATATGTACTCCCGGGTAGTACACACACACACACACACACACACACACACACACACACACACACACACACACACAAATTACACAATTTTAATTTAAAAGCTTAAAAGAATTAAGCTGCTTATGCATAGCTTCATAGATATTTGTACCTGAATACAACACTGCCACACTTGTCAGTGTGTGTGTGTGTGTGTGTGTGTGTGTGTGTGTGTGTGCGCGCGTGAGATAACAATACAAGGGACTATGTATATGTATATCAGGAAAGCTCTAAACAGTTCTCAAAAAGCTATGTGTAGCCTGAGTAATAAATTTTGTGACAAATATTATCTCCTGTAAAGAATGAGAATTTAGTATCTGCTAAAACATCACAAAATAATAGAATCGACACAGCATTCATTGGGCAAGAAGTTTATACATTATCTTTTGATGAAAAGCATGCACATAATGTACTGGAACTAAATCATGTAAATATACTTACAGTATAAAATATATGCTGTATATGGTGCAACATAAATTGCTTACATGAAGAAATGCCTATGACTTTAAAAAATATATATGTATATATATAATGTTATATAATATAAATAATAGACAAAAAATGTCACATAATAACTAAAGAAGAAGATATTCACATTAAAGTGTACTATGAATGGAAACTGTCATCTAATTTCAAAACTCACAGTTTATTGAAAAAATTCATAAAATCATAAAAATTAACATTTTGTATGAGTTATTTATGAGTTTCTTTCTCATTTATTATCTAAGAATTTCCAATATGTTTGTGAATATGAATTTATAATTTAAAATTATTAAAATCTTCTAAAGAGATATCTTTAAATTTAATCCTACAATAGAGTATTATATGGTATATTAGAGCAGTGATATTTTCTAAAATATTCATGATTGCCTTAATTCAAGGCCTAAGTAACTTTACTTTTTGGATTTCAACACTGATTAATTCTTTTTTCATTTAGTTGGCGATAAGAAGATAACAAATAATTGCTGAATAGAAAATAAAACTATGAAAAGATATTGAATCTTACTGCTAATCTATGAAATGGATTTTTATAGCATTGAGAACATATTTAGGAAATATTAGTTAAACTGAGAATAGTAATAGTCTCTTGTAATATCTTGAGTTACATTTGATTTATTATTTGTATTTAATATACTAATTTATTTCAATCAGTTCATGTGATTTCAAAAAATATAAATTGACCTGAAAAGTCCCTTACTGTTGAAGCAGATCTGCTATACACCAAAAGTTTTGAGGCCACCTGGGACTCACAGTGTGACTGTCTCTAAAAACAACAACAAAGATTTGCCCCATTCCATTATTTGCTGAAAATTTGTGTCCAATAAATCAAAAAAGAGAATGTAGAAATAGATCTTTTGAATAGATCAATTCAACTTACATGGTAAATAAGGGGATTCAATATGTACAGAAGGAGAGATTACTAAATAAATATTTCACAAAGAAACAGGTAGCTACAAAAATAAAAATTTAAAATATCTATGCTTATAGGTATATCTCAGTGATAAAGCACCCTAACATGTGTGATTCCTGTATTCCAGACCCACCTCAGAAAAATAAACAAACAAATCTAGATCTTAACTCATAACTGACTCAAAAATAAGTAACATGTAAATTACACCATTAAAACAATATAAAATATAAGTATCTTTATTTAAAATGTCTATTATTATAAGTACAGATAAGTGGTAGTACAATATTTATCATGCAAAGCCTCTCATTTGAATTATTGTTGACACAGTGTATGTTTACATTAAAATTACAAAACAAGAAGTGAAAGGTAAACACGTTCTATTTAGCATTATATTGTCATCCATTAATAGTGTGCCTGTCACAGGAAAGACACAGGCATTATTGGTTGAATGTTGGAATGGATGAACTCTTATGTACTTTAAATTATAAGAACCTTCATGGACATTTGTGATAGGCACAAAATTACAAATCAACCATAAAACTTAGTTCATACTTCAGTTTCCAGGAATATTCCTATGTTAATGTTCTGAAGTGCATACTAATGCATGCTATAGTTATTCAGGATATATATCTCCCCCACAACAGGACTCAGGTTAAATATGTCAAGGCAATTATTATAATGGAATATAGATCTATTTACAAATAAGGAATTGATTATTTCCTATGAAATCATAGCCATAAATCAGCAAATTACAAACCATCATATGATGTCACACAGATAAAACAGTATACATAAAGATGCAGGTGTATACAAGCATAAGGAAACTTCTAGAAGGAAATGCATAAAATGTTAAAAATGGATATCATTTGGTTGTTAAAATTAAATGTTGACTATCATCAGAATCTTCTATACTGAATTTTAATCTTTAAAATGTACATATAATTTGACAGTTACAGATAAATACAAATTTATTTTCAAACTAAATGCATTTCTTAACTTAAAAATGTTACTAAATGAAGAGCACAAACTCTATAATGAAAAGTACTACACAAAGGCTAGTCTCATTTTAATACGTTTCTTCATTTGAAATTAATAATGGAGTAGATTTTATATTTTAACATAGCACTTATAGTCTATGACCAAGTTTAGAGAGTGAATGTGGCTAAGTAGGTTATTTTCTCATTTGTATGCCAAGTCACCTCTGTGGATTTTTTTGCTTGTCTGGAAATATCAAGATATCTTCCAATCAAATCTTTAACAGATTATAGCCTGTGAATTTTTATTAAGTACAGATGAACAATTCTGGTCATTCATAAAAAAGGGGTAATACGTCCTTACCTTTCAATGAAAAGTAAACACTGGTCTTTTTGGTTGTAGCAGAACTGAATCCTGTAAATAAAAATAGCAAATATCTGTTTTTAAACTTCATTTAGCAAAAGTTTGTTTACATATTACTGTACTTGTAAATCATTCTTTAATATGGATACAATTCAAAATTAGAAGGAAATTGGTAGCAGATGACACCTTAAACACTTACAGATGATGCACTTGCTTTAGAACAAATCCCCCCTCCCATCCTGCTGTTCGTGGAATTGAAACCTGCTGCACAAAAGTCTGAAACAAATCCTCCGCTTTTAAAAAATATTACCTTACGTTTGAATACCCCTTTGTTTTATCTAAAATTTTGCTACAAGCATTGAAAAGAACTACCTGTCAATTTAGCAATAAGATTAGAGTACATTTTATGCCATCTTTAAAACAGAAATACGTTAAAAAATGGTGTAACTGACTCACGGCAACATGGGTTCGCAAACCTTGTAGATGGATATAAACCAGGCTTGCCAAACATCACAGACAGCACTTATTAAATCTGCTACGTGGAATGCAATATGCCTGCTGTCTAGCCCCTCCCCCCTCTGCCAATAAACGACTCCCCCTTTTCCAGTGTGAAAACACATGCTCATGGAATATTTAGAGAAAATCATGTTTGTTTGCGTGTTTTCCCCACGTCAGTCATCTCTAGTCACACTATCCAATGACGCCACTTAGAGCGTTTTCACTCTTTTTTTTTTTTCTTTCCATTAACAGTTTGCGGTGCGGAAGCCGTGATCAACCAAATGGGAATTCAGAATGGGCAGTTGAGCTAAAGGGATCGATCCTTCTCTTCCGTTGCTAGGAACTATAGCTGGCGTTTTTAACCTCATATCTACGCCCCCCCCCCCGTCTCTCTCCCTTTAAATTAAAAACCACATAGGGAGAGAATTTGGGGAGGGGGGAGGGAACCCGACTTTCGGGGGTTTGTGCCTCAACCACCAAGGCTCATCTGGGAATGTGGGAGGAGCCGGGAGGAAGAGCGGCTGCCTTCGGCCATTTATTGGCTGTAACGCTCGTCCATCAAGGCTGTCCAACAAATGAGGAGCGAACTAATGGCATCCTGGGAACAAAATTAACGGGAGGGGTATCAGCAAGGGGAGGGGCTCGCCATCCTAACCCAGAAGACCATTCTGTGTTCGGTACTGCGCCATTCCACTGCGGCACCTCTCGGCCTCTGTCTGTTGCGGCCTAAACAGGCCTTGTCGCCAAGGCTCCCGGCCGGCTTCCGCTACCGCGGCTTCCTGCGCGCCGCTGCCGTGGCCCCGCCCCAGCCGCACCACCGCCACAACCGCTGCAGTCCTTGCCGCTGTGGGTCGTCTGCCGCAGCCACCTCCACCACCGCCACCGCGACCGCGACCGCCGCCGCCGCCGCACCAGCCCGGGCCTTCGCAGTCGCCTCCAGAACATCCGTGAGTCATTTCCTGCCCATCTCTGGGTGAGCGATCTCTGTTGTCACCACTTTAAAGAGGTGTACGGGGCTAGCAGCATGGCAGAAGCGGATCCTAAAATGGTCACAGAACCTGCCGCCCATGGGGTTGCTGAAGAGGCGATGGCTAGCTCAGCTAGTGATTCTGGGGAAGAATCTGACAGCAATAGCTCTAGCAGTACCTCTAGTTGCAGCAGCAGCAGCAGCAGCAGCGGCAGCAGCAGCAGCAGTAGCAGCAGCAGCAGCAGCAGTAGCAGCAGCGGCAGCAGTAGCAGTGGCAGCAGCAGCCGTGGCAGTCAAGTATACCGAAAGAAGAGGGTACCTCAGCCTCCCAGAAGGGCCCAGAGGCCTCCCTCCGGGAAACATTTCTTGGATAAGCTGCCTCAGGCTGTGAGAAATCGGGTGCAGGCACTCCGAAATATTCAGGATGAGTGTAACAAGGTAGACACCTTGTTCTTAAGGGCAATTCATGATCTTGAAAGAAAATATGCTGAACTCAATAAGCCTCTGTATGATAAGCGTTTTCAGATCATAAATGCAGAATATGAGCCCACAGAAGAAGAATGTGAGTGGAATTCAGAAGAAGAGTTCAGCGGTGATGAGGAAATGCAGGATGACACACCTGATGAAATGCCTCCCTTAGAGGGTGAGGAAGAAGAAGAAGCTGGAGTAAAGGAAGAAGAAAAGGATGTTCCAAAAGAAGTACCTGAGGCAAAAGTTGAAGAAGACAAGGCTCCCAAAGAAATTCCTGAGGTGAAAACTGAAGAAGAAGAAATTCCAAAAGAAGTTCCTGAAGAAAAAGTTGAAGCAAAGGAGGCCTCTGAAGAAATTCCTGAGGTAAAAATTGAAGAAAAGGAAGCCTCTGAAGAAATTCCTGAGGTGAAGATTGAAGAAAAGGAAGCCTCTGAAGAAATTCCTGAGGTGAAGATTGAAGAAAAGGAAGCCTCTGAAGAAATTCCTGAGGTAAAGGTTGATGAAAAGGCAGACTCTACAGATTGTATAGAGATAACTCCTGAAGAAAAAGAAGACCCCAAAGACGTTCCCCAGGCAAATGCAGAAAATAAGGATCAGCCCACAGAAGAATCTAAAGCAAGGGCTCCAGTAAGAGAGGCTCAAAAAAGAGTTCCTGAGACAAGGCCTGAAGGAGGGAAAGTTAAAAGAGCTCGAAAGGGAAAACCTAAGAGAGAAGATCCTAAAGGTATTCCTGACTATTGGCTGACTGTTTTAAAGAATGTTGATAAGCTTGGGCCTATGATTCAGAAGTGTGATGAGCCCATTTTGAAGTTCTTGTCTGATGTTAGCCTGAAGTTCTCAAATCCTGGCCAGCCTGTAAGTTACACTCTTGAATTTCATTTCCTGCCTAACCCATACTTCAGAAATGAGCTCCTGATGAAGACATACATAATAAGGTCAAAACCAGATCACTATGATCCTTTCTTTGCTTGGGGGTGGGAAATTGAAGAGTGCAAAGGCTGCAAAATAGACTGGAGACGAGGAAAAGATGTTACAGTGACAACCACCCGGAGTCGCCCATCTGCTACTGGAGAAATTGAAGTCCAGCCAAGAGTGGTTCCGAATGCATCCTTCTTCAATTTCTTTAGTCCTCCTGAGATTCCTTTGATTGGGAAGTTGGAGCCAAAAGAAGATGCTATCCTTGATGAGGACTTTGAAATTGGTCAAATCTTGCATGATAATGTCGTCTTGAAATCAATCTATTACTTCACAGGAGAAATCAATGATCCCTACTACCATGATGTCAGGGATTATGGAAACAGGAAGTACTACAAGTGAAAAAGACAAGCTAAAAGATTTTTCAAGAATGTTAAAAAGTCAAGCAAGCAGAAGTGAAACAGATTCACCTAACCTTGTAAAAGATAAAACTTGCCCTATTACCTGAACACTATTACTCCTTATAGTCTGGTATTTTCATTTTCCTGGTAATGTCCTAAAAAAGTGTCTTAAGCATCTGTCTAATCTACCTTGCCTGTTGTATTGTAATATTCTTCAAAATATGTAAACTGCTGTTAATTTTCCAAAGCATGTTTTTTTTTTGGTGCTACAGTGTTGGTTTTGTGAAGTCCTTTTGTCATGTTCCTAGTAGACTGTACCTGTGCAAATTGTCAGACTTGTTAGACAAATCTTTGCCTGAAAAAGCAAAACTTTAAATGCCAATGTGTAAGTGTTTTCTCTTTCTTTTTTCAGCCCAGAAGTTTAAGGACTTAAATCTGCTTGCACTAGTTGTGCCTTCATTACTTTGCCATAGAAATGTAGTAATAATACTAACTAAAACATTTTATTGTGAAATGTAGTTGCTCGAGAAAAAAAGATGAGAATATATTTAAAAATATCTGTCAGTGCCACATTAGAGTTTTGTGGGTTTGTTTATGTAATGTATTGGTCTATAAACAAAAGTATTATTTACCACTAAGGTGTTAAATATGATATAGTATTTTAAAAAGTTGCATCATTGTATATTGTGTAATTGAAAACTAAAGAAACTATTTTATTTGTAATGTGTTCTGCTTTGCCTTTCGTTGAAAATTAATACATTATTTGATACTTTTTCATGTTCTTTTATTGCACCCTAAAATAAATAAATGTCAAATAAACTGCCATGCTATAAAAACGTGCCATTTTCTCTTAATTATAAAAATGTGTTTATCATAAAAGGAATATATTAATGAGTTTATGACTGTTCAATAAATATATGACTATTAACGTTCTGATATATTTCCTAGATCATAATTCTTCAACTGGAGGATACCAATGGAGATACTGGAGAGGAATGGGACAGGAGAAGGAGGAGATCATGGGAGGTAGAAGAGGAAAGTGGAAGTAGATAAAGGGTGAGAAAGAAGTAAATGGGAGGAAGAAGAGGGAGAAATATGTGTATAGGGAAGGGGAAGGGAATGAAGTAGGGGAGGGAACAGTTGGGAGGGGAGGAGGAGAGTATCTTACTAAGATGTGAGCTGCTGGTTTCAAATGCCCAGGGCCTACCCAGTCCTTTGATCTGCAGGAGGTCATAATATCATGACTTTTGTTTTTTTTATAGGTGACATCATTTTTCATCTGTACATCACAGCTGGTCCCAAGGTAATCACATCCTAAAATTTGGGGTTGAGTCTAGCCAGAGGACTAGGTTCCTTAAATTTAGTTTTACTAATGTGCTCTGTACTGGGTATTAAGACTATAAAGATATAATAAGCACTAGAAGTAAAAATTACCTTATTTCACATTACTATTTCTCCATACAGATGTTTTTCATCAAGATGATATGAAATGACTGTGACAGGAAGAAGACAGGATTACAGAATTTCTGGGTCTTTGAGCATAAAATTTGGTAATAATCATCCCAGATCCCACCATGTTTCTGTGTATTTACCTTTTCGTTATCAAAAACACAGAGAAAAGCTGCTAAACTTCAGTAAGAGTTCTAAGAAGGATGTTGCATGCCAGGTAAAAGTTTTAAAGGTTCTGCTATAAATGTTGCCTAGCAGCTACAAAATATATCCATTTTGGCAACCTATGCAGCCATAGAACAAGGCATATTATATTGTTCATAGTTCCGTATCTTTCTTTTATTCTTGCTTAATAACAGTTTTCTATCCCATTTATGTAAAAGGAAAAATATGTATAACCCATGACATGTATACATAACTAGTCAAGTATACTTGGACCTTTAGGTTATAATATAAATGTCAAGAAACACATTGTTTATTTTTACAGTACTGTTAGGCAGCCAAGAATGCCCCTTTTAATTGAGATTTTTTGCACTCATCAAGAATCCTTAGAACATAGGTGATCCATCTTCAGATGAGCACTCAGTTATTTATAATCAGCACTTAGACCAGTTATGGGTCTCTAATTTAGCTGTTATCCAACGCAGAAAGGAACGTCTCTGACCAGAGTTGAAAGCAGTGTAAATCTGTGAGAATAAACAAATATTTATAATGCAGTTTGTCGGCATGACCAGGTAGCATGTTCATGTGGACAACACTAACAGGACTCAGGGTTATAAATATCAAAGATATATAAAGATGGGAGGGAGATGGAGAGGAGAGATTTGGGGGGGAATTGGAGGGTGGTAGTGGTGGATGGCTATGATTAAAACATATATAAATATATGGAAAATTCAGAGAACATAAAAATTATTTTAAAAAATTTATTGGGTAGATTTACTTGTATGGCAGAGCCAAAATGAAGACTAATAAATATAATATGCTTTGTTCTGTGGCTGCATAGGTTGCCAAAGTGGATATATTTTGTAGCTGCTAGGCAACACTTAGAACCTTTAAAAGTTCTACCTGGAATGAACATCCTTCTTAGAACTCTTAAAAGTTGAGCCGCTTTTCTCTGTGCTTTTCATAATGAAAAATAAACACACAGAAACATATTATATTAAAATATGACTTGCTTACAGATGCTGTTTCATTCTCCCAGTCGTTAACTCAAGACCAAAGGTGAATTACAATGGATAGGTATAAGAGAAGCTAAATGGAGTTTCCTGCTATTTGTTTAACTTTTAACTATTGTGAATGGAGAAAGGGATGAAATTACAAAAGAAGGTGTGTAATGGTAACATTAAGATTTCTGAAACACAAGCAGTCTGTGCAGGATGCATCAACACCTTGGGAAGATTAAGAAGAGCAGGGAAACCTATTAGCCTACAGAATTCATTGGCATGCATGTTTATCTGTTGAAACTCATAAGCCAATGGATGTTGTAAAAACAAATCTCCAGAGAATGAAGCTAGTGGCACCATGAAAGATGCTTAGCAGGGTCTTCTTATATACCTTTCTTATATTCTTTTTTGCTGTTATTCAAAGCTGAAGCCAACTGACAGCCTCAGTGCTGCCAACCTGAGCAAGAAAGTGACCTCTGCCGCTTCATCCTTTCGCTCTTCCTTAACAGTTAATACCATCTGCTCCATGATGAGTTTATTCCTGTTCAGAGTTGATCTACCCTGGTCAATCTAAACATTTGCTATTTTCTTTAACAGGCCAGGCTGATATGACAAGAGACTCAGCAGCAGTAGCAACAGCAGCAAGAGCAACAGCAGCAAAGTTTGCTAAAGAAGTCATAGAAGAGCACTTAGAAGTTAGAGGCAGGAATGTCAGGAATCCTAAGTTATACTTGGCCACAGAGTAAGTTCCTGGAGACTAGCCTGGGCTACTTGAAAACCTACCTTTAAAAGAAAATAGGGGCTAGAGATGTGACTCAGTGGTTAAGAACAATTGCCTCTATTTCAGAGTTCGGTTCCCAGCAGCCATATGCCTGTTCACAACCCTTTTCAAGTCCAGTTCCAGGGGATTTGTGCTTTCTTCTGGCCTTGGGAAGCAGGCATGCATGAAGTGCACATATATACATGCAGGCAAACACAATACATATGATTAATTATTGAATATAATTAAGTTATAAATAATGAACACTATGTGAGGTTTACTGTTATAACAGATTAAAAAGCTGAATATCCTGAAAGTGATAGGGATTTCGATTTTAAGAGGAATAGTAAAGTTGAGAAACAAGTGGCAAAAATTGAAAACAAAATTAAGAGGAAAATTGTTCAACTATACATTTATGTTACATCTGGACTTGTATATTTCAAAAGAAATGTGTAGCAGATCTAAGCTAACGTTACACTGAGATTTGATCTTCAGAATATTCAGAAATTGTGAATTGCAATAGTGTCAGGAGACCAGAGGGAAATAAAGGATACCTTTCTAAAAACCATGATAATCACATTTTAAACGGGACGTTCAACATATAGTGAATTTCCATGTTTCTTCTCTTGAAATTTTACAGTGCTTGAAACTGGAATTTATGAAAAAAGAGAAAAGAATGTTAAATTGTGACTTTTTGTGAGCTGGGGTTTATTCTGCATGCTTTTCTAATTCGGAGAGGAGAGAATGCAGCTCTAGGATGAGAACAAAGTGAGAGACTAGCTGAGATCCTCACCGAAATGTTTATGAGCTCCATGGGGAGTTTTCAGTATCTCAAAAGGATTTTCAGCATCTGACATTAGTGCATGATAGAAATTGGCAAAAGCAGATTGCCATTTCTTGCAGTACAGCTTCAACAAAATCATACAATATTTAAAGGGTTTCAAAATCATACAATATTTAAAGGGTTTTTTTCTCTTTGAAGATTGTATTTTAAAATAGCAAAAATGAAATGCTATGTATTAAAACATATAGGACTTATGAGAAACAGCTGCAGCAAATTTCCTGAAGCATCTTCAGTTATTACTGTGTAATTTAGTTACTACAGTGTCATAAAACTGTAAGAGGAAAGCAGAAAATTCTCAGAACTCATGTGGACAAATATAGAGCCATTGGAGGGGTTTTGGTTTGCTTTGGTTTGGGTTTTGGCTCTAGCTCAAAAATAGGAAGAATTTGCCTGGTGGTGGTGGCGGTGGTGGCGGTGGTGGCAGCGGCAGCGCACACCTTTAATGCCAGTACTCGGGAGACAGAGGCAGTCGGAACTCTGTGAGTTCGAGGCCAGCCTGGTCTACAGAATGAGTTCCAGGAAAGGCACAAAGCTACACAGGGAAACCCTGTCTCGAAAAACCAAAAAAAAAAGGAAGAGTTTAAGCCAACTTGCATCAGATTTACCTACATTATTTTGCTGTAAAGACAATGGTACTTTATTGGGGAGATGCAATATTCTGAAAATATCTCGTTATTTTTTTTAATTTTTATTTTTTTATTTAATTTTTTAAAATTCAATTTACATACCAACCACAGATCACCCTCTCATCCCTCATCTAGCTCCCCTGCAGGCCACCACCAAACCCACTCCCCATCCCCTCCTCCAAAAGTGAAAGGCCACCCATGGGGAGTCAGCAAAACCTGGTACATTCAGTTGAGGCAGGACTAAGCCCCACCCTCCTGAGAACATGAGGATCTCTTATGTTCTTAATGTACTTTTGCTGAAACTCACAGCCAGAGTTAATACACCTTGAGGTCACTTAAGACTGCTAGCCTATTCTGTACTCTGTTTAACTAGCTTTTAAGAGAACTATGTCTTAAACTAGTGGAAAGGCATGAATTGTGGACCAATAGCTGAGGAACCCCCATGGTACTAGACTGGGCCCTCTGGATAGTTGAGACAGCTGTTTGGCTTGAACTGTTTAGGGGGCCCCCAGGTAGTGGGATCAGAACCTGTCCCTGGTGCATGAGCTGGCATTTTGGAACCTAGTGCCTATGGTGGGACACTTTGTGCAGCCTTGTGCAGGAAGGAGGGGCTTGGACCTGCCTCAACTGAATGTACCAGGCTCTCCTGACTTCCCAATGGGAGACCTTGCCTTGGAGGAGGTGGGAATAGGCGGTGGGTTTCGGGGAGAAGGCTGGGTGGTAGGAGGAGGGAGGACAGGGGAATCTGTGGTTGGTATGTAAAATGAATAGAAAATCTCTTAATAAAAAAAGTATTTAAAAAAGAACTACATAACAATTAACCTTGGATTTCCTGTGTAATCAGCTTTTACAGCCTAAGCTAATACAAAGCTGCAATCTAAATTACATTTTAACATGCCCCAACCCAAAGCAGTACATGTATTTCATTTGCTGAAGACAGTAAACACAGAAGTTGAAAATAACTTCCTAAAGTCTACCATAAAGTTTGAAAGGAACTTTTCTGGATTGCTAAACAATGACAATTATTATCTGAGCCAATTACAGATCAGCTTGAGCCAGTGAGCATTCCTTGTAAAACTGTTAAAATTTTCTGTAAAGTATCTCATTCCTTCCCTATAGGATGCTTTCTGCTTTTAAATGAAGACAAAGTGAAGTTCTTTGTTAGGGACAGACACCACTCACACAGGTACACACATAGTCACATGACAGACATACGTAAAGACAAACAGGGGCAAACAGGTCCATAAGACAGCCTTCAAGGGGACAGAGATTCAGTCATGCAGACAGGTTGGAAGACAAGGGAAGTGTGAAGTAGAGAATTCAAATCTGGAGTCTCTCTTGGGTAAAGGAGTTCAAGGGCAAGTGCTTTTTCTTCTTTCCTTAATGGGACACCGATTCATTATGGGTGATTAGGAGCTAATCACTAATAAGTATAATCCACACACTACAAATACTTGTCACTTGATTAAAGTAGTAAAATATGGACTTGTGTTGCAAAGCATAATGAATCTATCTATAATCCCAGTACTTAGGAGGATGAGGAAGAGAGATCAAGAATTCGAGGTTATTCTGGACTACATAGTGAGTTCCTGGCCAGACTGAACTGCATGAGACACCCTCTCCAAAAATAATGATAATAATAATAATAAATTAAAAATAAACAGTGGAGAACTTGTAGAAACAAAATAATATAAATTATTATATATTATGTATTTTTGCATGTACTTGGATTTATACAGAAAAAAAATAATCATAATGAATTATTCCCCAAAGTGGTTTAGGGAAAGTGTAATCTTTTTATTTAAGTTTCTCTTTAATAATGTAACCAAATGATTAGGCATATTTTCCTTGCAATAACACTTATATTCAACTTCATGTTCTGATTAATATATTTATCTGTAAAATTCGGAAAATGTACAAAGCAGTATAAAATACTTCTCTACATTTTGAGCAGTTGTGGATCTCTGTGGTAGTCTGCATTTGTTGCAAAAGGAAGCTTCTATGATAAGAGTTGAGAGCTATACTTATGTGGGCATAAGGATATGTATTTAGAATACAGTTAGAAATTACATTAGTTTAGGGAAATAGAAATAGGTTTTCTTCTAGGGCCTGTGACCTCTTCAGCTACAGATAGCTGGTTTAAGTCACATTGACAACAGTCGCTTTCCCACAAGATAAAAATGCCATTATTATACCTTTGGGAATATCCTGCTGGATAAGTCATTATGGTTTATAAGCTTTAATGCTGCATAGGACTATTACTTCTTTCTCTGTGTGGTCTCATCAAGTTTGTGAAGGAATGGCCCAAGTATTCACAGGGTACTCTGTAGCATGAATCTTAAAGATTCTTATTAATAAAATAAAACCTGGAGCTGGGTATTGGGGTGAATGCTGCAAGATCAGAGAAGCAGAACAAGCCACAACCACCTCGCCTCACAAATTGCTCAGCTGATCCTGTTTCCTCAGACTGGAAGCCTCTGAGTCCTTATATAAATGTGTCTCAGATGAACTGCTTCTAGAAGACTAAAAGCTTAACTAGCCTTCTAGTTCCTGGTCTTCACACCTTATATACTTTTCTGTTTCCTGCCATCACTTCCTGGGATTAAAGGCATATGTCACCATGCCTGGCTGTTTCCAGTGTGGCCTTGAACTCACAGAGATCCAGATGGATTTCTGCCTCTGGAATGCTAGGATTAAAGGCATATGTGCCACTATTTTATGGCCTCTATATCTAGTGGCTGTTCTGTTCTCTGACCCCAGATAAGTTTATTAAGGTGCACAATATTTTGGGGAACACAATATCACCACAGTACTCATCACCAGTTGCTACATCTGCAGCCAAGCCCCTATGCCTAAACTTCAGGAAACATCACAAAAGAGGTCACAGGAGGATTGTAAGAGCCAGAGGACTAGCATGCCTCTTGCTAGATAGTGTCCCCTATACATGACAGGGAAAATGCACTGATAAACTCAAAATGTGGTTGCCTGAACAAGACTGGCATAATTACAGCATGAGTTGACATGCTAACATGGACAATGGAAATTCCACAAGGTCCTCCCACAATCTCAAGAGCTTCAAGTGGTCTGGTGGCCAAGAGGGATAATCAGTTCACTTGAGGGATGAGCTCAACACAGTTTATCCAAATCTCAAATGGTCACCCCTGAACACATGTACAGATTGACATGTACCATGTGTGGCATAGTTTTCTTTTTTATATTTTTTATTATTAAGAAATTTTCTATTCATTTTACATACCAACTAAAGATCCCCTCCCTCCTCTCATCCCCACATCCTTCCCCCAATCCCATCCCCCATTCCCACCTCTTCCAGGGCAAGGCCTCCCATGGGAAATCAGCAGAGCCTGATACACTCAGTTTAGGCAGGTCCAAGCACCTTCCCCTGCAAACCAAGGCTGTGTAAGGTGTCCCACCATAGATCCTGGGCTCCAAAAAGCTCGCTGATGCCCCAGGGATGGGTTCTGATCCCACTGCCAGGGATCCCTTAAGCAGATCAAGCTGCATAACTGTCTCACCTATGCAGAGGGCCTAGTCCAGTCCCATGGAGGCTCCACAGCTATTGATCCAGTTCATGAGCTCCCACTATTTTGGTTTGGTTGTCTCTGTGCGTTTCCACTTGATGCCCTTTGCTCATTAGAATCCCTCCTCTCTCTTCGACTGGACTCCTGGAACTCAGCCTGGTGCTTGGCTGTGGGTCTCTGCATCTGCTTCCATCAGTTACTGGATGAAGGCTCTATGATGACAGGCTGGCCTTGAAGGCAGAGATCTACCTGGTTCTGCTTCCCCAATACTAGAATTAAAGGCATGAGCCAACACAGTTGTTCCTAAGACTTGGAGGTTTTTCTCCTACACTGCAGTAGAGTGTTAATTTTGATATTGCCCCATTTATCTTTTCCCATTGTTGAATTTTACCAATTCTATTATAAATATCTTAGCACACCAAAATATTTTTATTTGCTTATCTTTCTAGAACATTTACAGTTTTTACTTGCATCATAAGAAGTTTTCTCTAATGACATTAATTAACTGTTGACTAGCAAATGTAAAGAGCAAGTTCTGTCATTGTCTAATGCATCCTTTTATGGTATAGGACCTATTTCTAATTGTTCATTTTCAGTTATTTTTTTTGTGATAGTATACTGCTATAATATAAGGTAAACTAATTTCCTCATGGCAGTTGTTTTATAATTTTATTGACATTTTAGCCTACTTCTCCTCACAAACTGCAGCACCATTGGTTTTACAAGACTGACTTCTTTCATCAAAGATAATTAATATTATGATTGGGGTCTGTTAGAATTTGTAGTTTAATTTACAAAGAATTGGGAGCTTCATATCCAATCATTACATCCAAGGGCCAGTGTGCTTTGCCATTTTAATCAAGTCTGTCTTATGTCCTTCAGGAGAATTTGTTTATCTTAAGTGGTTTGTATTTTTTAGAAGTCTTTTCCTGGGCTATTTTCCCCCTTTTCTCTGCTTTTTGCTTAACTATTTTCCTTCTTAGTGTTAAATCATCTGTAGTTAGAAGCTTCAATCCAGATTTGTCCCTTACTGGTCTCTTTCCAAATTGTCACATCTGCTAAAGGCCATTTCTCTGTTCAATTGATGCTGCTCTTTACATTCTCAGCCTTCAACATGAGCTATAGTTCAGCATGATTCAGTAAAATGCTGTGAGTCAGAGATGTTTCTTGTTGATCTTAAAGTTAATTTCTGCTCACCTAACCAGCTCTCATCTCTCTAGCTACTTGTATCTTATCTCTATAGTCTCTTACAAGTGAAGATGATATGCTGCTGTGATTTCTTCTTTACTTCTGCTCCCTTTACAAGTTGTGAAACTGTTTCCTCAAACAGCTGTTCTCTGCTGCTACCGACCTTAATTGAATGGTCTTGGCTTAAGTGAAACTGTACCATGCTTGAGATGTGAAAAGAGGCATTGATTTGGAATTCTACATCATTTTGACCCAAATTTCACTAACTAGAAGGAAATCTCTAAGAGGCAAGTTTGTAGCAGTCTCCAAATGTATTAACTTGGAAAAAGTTTTGTGTAGCACAGCTATTAACTACTTATCTGACTGAATAATGCTGCAAAAATAATGGTTTTATGAACAATGGCTTTATTCAACTAAGTAAATCAGCTCAATTTTACCTATAGGTAAAAGTACCCTTTATCACTAATATTTTAATATGTTTTAATTTTGAAAGAACAGTCATAGACGTTTAATAGAAAGTTCCTTTTTGTGTTTCACTCATCAGGCCCCAGTGGTAGCATCCTACATCACTACATTTCAATACAAAATGTAGAAACTTAACAATGGACCAATATTAATGTACAGTGATTACAATCATAAAATTGACATGTGTGTATGAGTGCATCAGTGTCTGTCATTCTATGCAATTCTTTACATATGTAGATTTGGGTAATTACTATCAAAATTAAGAAACATTTTTTTTACCATAAAAACATCCTGACTGCTACTAACTTCTCTCCTCCTGTATTTATTTTCTGATAATTACAAATTCTCTCCCAACCCCCACCCCTCTCTTGCTCCGTTTGTTTTTTTTTCTTTTGCTTTTTCTTTCTTCCTTTTTTTTTTTTTGAGACAGGGTTTCTCTGTGTAGCTTTGCGCCTTTTCCTGGAACTCACTTTGTAGTCCAGGCTGGCCTCGAACTCACAGAGATCCGCCTGCCTCTGCCTCCCGAGTGCTGGGATTAAAGGCGTGCACCACCACCGCCCGGCTCTTTCTTCCTTTTTTTTGAGACAAGATCTTATGTATCCCTGGATGGCCTTTAAGTCGCTAAATGCCTTAAAATGGACTTGAACCCCTAATCATCTGACTTCTGCTTCCCTAGTACTGGGATTACACATGTGCACCACTATGCCCAGCATAAAGGTCATCCTTTCTAAAGTCTTAAAGTTTAATATTATCAGTAACAAAATTAATATAATGATTTCTGTATGAAGACATAAATGTTCCTATGGCAATCCTCTCTACAGTCCTCTTAAAGAAATAATAATAATATTATTATGCATATATTATATAATATAATAATATATGCATATATAATTATTATTATATTATTATTATTATTATTTATATTTAGCAAATGAGGAAGTGCAATATATAGAATTTAAGAAATATGTGCATGCTCATACAACTGGTAAGCATAAAAGCCAGACTGTAAACTTGGCAATCTATCTAGAGGCCATACTTTTAACTATTATAGCATGCAGCCATTCTCTTATACTACTCCATATAGGAAAACATTGTCTTCTCCACACTCAGCGTAAAAACCAAGAGAAATAGCAGAGAAGTAATAAACTATATTCAAGGGGTATGCTTGTCTAGAGGATATCCCCAAATTCCAGCTTACTTAGAACTGATGGTTTATTGAATCCTTCTGTAACCCATGCCTAAGTCATTCTGTAAAGTTGAATGGCTTAGTGGTACCACTGAGTATTACATGGTATGTAGTTCATAAACATTAGATGCAGGGGTACAAGAAATGCCTTGGCAAATTTGTATTTCCATTAAATGGAGGAAATCTAATACCAATTATTATTTGTCTTGGCTTTTCAACCTTCTATATTTTTCCTCATCTCTTTATGGTTATCAACAAACAACAGTGAAATCAGAGGAAAAGCTTACTTTGGGAGAACTCTACGGAAAATTGGCAAGTAGTACATTTGGTATTGACTCATACTTTTTCCAACTACTGGTTTGTTGCTGAAGGGCTTCTCTCCAGGTTCCCCAAGCCCCGCAGTCCCACAATCCACTTATAAAATAATCACTCAGACGCTTATATCACTTATAAACTGTATGGCCGTGGCAGGCTTCTTGCTAACTGTTCTTTTATCTTAAATTAACCCATTTCTATAAATCTATACCTTGCCACGTGGCTGGTGGCTTACCAGCGTCTTTACATGCTGCTTGTCCTGGCGGTGGCTGCAGTGTCTCTCCTCCTTCTTCCTGTTTCCCCAATTCTCCTCTTTGTCCCGCCTATACTTCCTGCCTGGTCACTGGCCATCAGTGTTTTATTTATATAGAGTGATATCCACAGCACTGGTTATGTGATTATAATACTAATGTTAATTGTCAACTTGATAATATCTACTATTACTTGAAGACAGACCTCTGGGACTACTTTGGGGAGATTGTCATGATTATGTTAATTGACATATGCATACATCATATTATTATGATTATTAGTTATGTGCAGGACCAGGCCCTAGGCAGGAAATCCTGGACTGCTTAACACATGTTAAGATAGCTGGGCAATAATATGCATGCATTCATATGCATTCATTGCCCTCTTTTTATTTTTCAGGACATAATGTGAACAGCTATTTCAAGCTTCTGAAGCCTTGAGTTCTCAACCATAACCCTTGAATAGTGACCTAAAATATACTTTTAAGTTGCTTTTATAAAATTTCATCTTCTATTCTATATGAAAGGGCTAATTACATAAATAATATGTTTAAAATGATATTAACTCACTAGTTAATACTTTACTTCAAGAGAAAAATATCCCCTGATTCTCATGGACTTTTATGTAAATATTCACTGTTTTGCAACTCAATAGGACTTAACTTATAATCTGGTGTAGCTGCCTTGATTGTCAACTTTATGGAACTGGAACGTAGAATCACCAATGAGACAAATCTGGTATATGTGGGAAAGTGGAGCCAGAGAACTTTAACTGAAATAGGAGACACATTTGAATATAGGAGACAGCATGCCATGGACTGGAGGGTTTCTTACTGGATAAAAAGAGAAAGCAAGCCGGGCGGTGGTGGTGCACGCCTTTAATCCCAGCACTCGGGAGGCAGAGGCAGGAGGATCTCTGTGAGTTCGAGGCCAACCTGGTGACCCAAAGCGAGTTCCAGGAAAGGCACAGAGCTACACAGAGAAACCCTGTCTCGAAAAAACAAAACAAAACAAAACAAAAAAAAAAAAACTGAGAAAGCAAGTTGTGCATCAGCATTCATTATACTTTTTGCACTAGGTGTCATGTGACCTGTTAGATCACAACTCATCCTGTGCATTTCCTGCCAGGATTGAACTATTCCCTCAAATCACAAGCAAAAATAAACCTCTCTTCAAGTTGCTTTTGCCAAGGATTTTGTCACAACAATGAGAAAAGTAACTAATGTTCATGCCAAGCTCTTACTGTCTGTTGTCTCTATCTTCAGTCTTTCAAAGCCATATTGAATTTGTGTTTATTCCTTCAATTGGTCAAGATTTGCTGTCTGACTGAAAGTCTACTATTTACACTCTTTAGCAATATGAAACGACAATGTACCTTTTGTAGCCCTTAGCTCTCATTTCTTTGTTTATATTTTAGTAATAGACACCAACAAAATGATAATACAAGCATTTGAAACCAATTTGCAAAGATAACTCCTTTTTTTCCAAACTCTTCTAGTTCTAAGCAGGATATTATTAAGGGGGACAGAAATGGGTAGGTAAATTTCTGACATGGATTTTTTAAAAGGAAATTTTTTTAAAGAAATTAATCTTTTTTAAATTTTTTCCCATTTTTTCATTAGAAATTTTCTATTCACTTTACATACCAACCACAGATTCCCCCTCTTCCCTTTTCCCACTCCTCCCATCCTGCCCTCCAACCCACCCCCATCCCCACATTTTCCAAATCAAGGGGGAGTCAGCAGCGCCTGGCACACTCAGCTGAGGCAGGTCCAAGGCCCTCCCCCCTGCACCAAGGCTGTGCAAAGTGTCACACCCTAGGCACTGGGCTCCAAAAAGCCTGCCCATGCACCAGGGATGGATTCTGATCCCCCTGCCTGGGGGCCTCCCAAACAGTTCAAGCTAAACAACTCCTGTATCCAGAGGGCCTAGTCTAGTTCTATGGGAGCTCCATAGCTATTAGTTCACAGTTTGTGGGTTTCCACTAGTGTGGCTGGTCCTTTCTCTCATTGATTGGATTCCTGGATCTTATCCTGGCACCCAGTCATGGATCTCTGCATCTGCTTCCATCATCTTTAAGACCTAATTTTATATAGACATTTAAGACAATACAGGAAGTATAAGGCAAGAATGTCCTACCAGATGATCCCTATTTAAAAGATTCATACCATACCAAGTGAGAAATGAAATGCCATAAAAATAGTATATTCCTAAAACGTTCACTGCTATTTAAAACTTCAAGTAAAATATCACTATTATAGACTTGCTGAATTAGTATTAGCTCAACCTATTTTTACTTCAAGTGAAAAAACAATCAATAGAAAAAAACTCTGTGAATCCCATACATGACTTATACATATCTAGGTGTACATTTTAATAAGCCTCTTCAGGCTTTGAATTGAAATACAGAAATAAAATGTGTGAAGACTGACATGATAAATTTCTTGTTTATTATCTTGATTATTGCTGAGTTCAGGGTGCAAGGAAAGTACATAAAAATATTTAGTATACTTTCAAATATTGAAAGCGTTGGATTTTCACAGCATAGTAACTGTTCAGATTGCAAGTTAATTGTTTGAAATTCTTTTCTAAAAACTGCTATATTTAACTGTGCTGAATGAATAGAGAAAAAAACACCTATTTTTTAAAAGGTATTTAACTGATGATGAACATTTAGCAAAAGGAAACCTGACATTTTGCAATTTGTTGTAAGTAAAAAGTCTGTAAGTAACATATTAGGCAATTTTGTTGAGGAAAATCATTGGTTAATTTTCTAAACAGTCTTTGAAATGATATTTTAAAATGTTGGTTTTTGGTTTATTTAGCTTGTTATTCATTATATCCATAAGCATAATTAGTACTGATTTAATGACTTTATAAGATCAGACAAAACAAATGCCCTACATTAAAGGATGGGTTTAAAGACATATTTACCAAGCACTCTGATGTTGATTTTTAATATATTTATGTATTTGTAGGTTTTAAGCTGATGTTAATTATACATGTGATTGTTCAGTATATCTCCATGGTGGACACACATACCATGAGTTGATCATATCCAACCATGATTCTTCTTCCTCGGCTTTCCATAACCTTCCTCAATCTTCAGTAATTGCAGTTCTACTTTCAGGCAAGGATTTTTTAATGTCCATGAATGAAGGAGAACATTGGGTACTTCTCATTAACATGTTTTCTAGTTACATCTATTTTGTTGCAAGTGACAAGTTTTAACATCTCTGTGACTTAAACAAAATATACATATCATATTTCCTTTCTTTTTTAAAAGTACTTATCTTTATTTTTGTTGAATGTTTGTCTATGTGAGGCTATGTGAAAATGAGGACATGTGCTTGTGGAAGACAGAAGATAGTGTCAAATTCCTGTAAATAATATTAGCAGACCTGAGAATTCACAGTATTTTGTAGTAAGAATTTGCAGGAAATAAAATATAAATTGATTTATTTGAACATTAGTTGACTATAGATTAGAGTGCTAAGACAAGAGTTTACCAAAGGTTTGGTATAGTAGAACAGTTTTTAAAGTACTTGTTGCTTCTTGGATTTCTGATGATGACATGATGCTCCTAATACAGGAGTTTAGCATATACTTGGGAAGATGGAACAGTTTTTTGTTGTTGTTGTTGTTGTTTGTTTGTTTTTTGTTCTTTTGATCTTGGCAATTTTGGTACTTTGAAAGAAAAAGGCCCCCAAAGGGAGTGGCACTAATGGGAGATGTGGCTTTGTTGGAGTAGGTATGGCCTTGTTGGAGGAAGTGTGTCACTGTGGAGGCAGGCTTTAAGATATGCTCAAGCCATGCCCAATGAGTCAGTCCACTTCCTGTTGCCTTCTGATCAAGATGTAGTCAGCACCATGTCTGCCTGCATGCCTTTATGCTCCCTGCCATGATGATAATGGACTAAACCTCTGACACTAGCCACCACTTTAATTAAATGTTTTCCTTTATAAGAGTCACCATTATCATAGTGTCTCTTCACAGCATTAAAAACCTTAACTAAGACAGACGTTGGTACCAGGATTGAGGTATTGCTGTGATAGGACTGACCATACTTTTGTTTGAAGGAATATGAACCTTTGTAGACAGATTTTTCTTTTAGCCTCTAGGTCACAAATAATGACAGAGACTTATTAATTATGAAAGCTTGGCTTTGGCTTAGACTTGTTTTTACCTAGCTCTTATAGCTTAAATTAACCCATTTCTTTTAATTTTTTTAAAATTTATTTTATATACCAACCACAGTTTCCCCTCTGTCCTCTCCTCCCGTTTCCTCCTGTTTTCTCCCCTCACCTCCTTCCTACCCCCATCCACTCCTCACAAAGTGTAAAGCATTCCATGGGGGTCAGCAAAGCATAATTTATCAAGATCAGGCAGCACTAAGCTCATCCCCTCTGCATCAAGGCTGAGAAAGGCATCCCGCCATAGGAAATAGTTTCCAAATAGCCAGCTCATGCAACAGGGACAGATCCTGGTTCCACTGCTAGGGGCCCCACAAACAAACCAAGCTACACAAGTGCCACCCACCTGCAGAGGGCCTAGTCCAGCCCCATGTAGGCTCCCTCATTGTTGGCCTAGAGTCCATGAGCTCCCACAAGCTCAGGTCAGCTGTCTGTTTGGGTTTCCCATTCATGACCTTAACCCTCCTGGCTTGAACAATTCCTCCTCCATCTCTTCAATGGGACTCTTGGACATCGGCCCAATGCTTGGCTGCCTGTCTCTGCATCTGCTTCCATTAATTACTGCATGAAGGTTCTATGATGACATTTAGGGTAGTCACCAATCTGATTACAAGAGAAGGCCAGTTCAGGCACTGTCTCTACTATTGCTAGGAGTCTTAGCTGGGGTCATCCTTGTGAATTCCTTGGATTTTTCTTGGCACGAGGTTTCTAACCCCATAACGACTGCCTCTACCAAGATATTTCTTTCATTGCTCTCCCTCTCTGTCCCTCCACCAACTCAACCTTCCAGATCCTTCATGTTCCCAACCCCCATCCCCTCC
This sequence comes from Peromyscus leucopus, assembly GCF_004664715.2. Lineage (NCBI taxonomy): Eukaryota > Metazoa > Chordata > Mammalia > Rodentia > Cricetidae > Peromyscus > Peromyscus leucopus. The sequence continues at coordinate 79,723,932 of NC_051083.1, read as the reverse complement.
CCTTTATCCACTCCCCAGGCCCCTAGTTTACCCAGGAGATCTCATCTGTTCCTTCTTCTCAAGGTGACCCATGCATTTCTCTTAGGGTCCTCCTTGTTACAGTTTATCTAGGGCTATGGATTGTAGCCTGATATTAGTCCATTTCTATTAATCTACATTCTGTCATGTACTGCACATCCTGCTTCTTCCATTTCTCCTGGCATCTCTATATACAAATTGCTGGCTTATCTGTGGCCAATTCCTATCAGCTAGTCACCACACCTACCCCTGATTCAATGTATAACTTTATTGGGCAGTCTAAGGAGTGTCAGAGTGTGATAAAACTATCCCACAATAGACCTTGGGACTAAAGATTAGAAAAACAGTTGAATGCTTTAAGTGCTGCTTAATGGGCCATACTAGTAGGAACATGGGAGATATGGACTGGGGCTGATAAGGTGTGGGGCTGGCTCAAGAGGTTTCAGAGGAAAAGAATTTTAGTAAGTTGCCTAGAGATTTATCTTGTGATATTTTTTGAAGAATGTGGCTGCTATTTGCCCTTGTCTGGAGAGTCTGCTGGAGGCTAAAGTGAAGAGTTTTAGATTAATTCCATTGACAGAGGAAATCTCAGAACAGCCTAGTGTAGACTCTGTTGTGTGGTTATTAGTGATAACTCTACTGAAGATTTATAATGAATAGGAGAAAGCTGAGATATTAAAAGCCCAAAGTGTACAGATTGAGAAAAGGTGCACCAGGAAATGGAATAGGGCTCAATCTTCTGTTCAAGGAGATAAATGGATTAAGAAATGCAATAAAGTTATGACCACAAGGCAAGATCCCACCCATCTAAGTTTCCAATTTGTGAAAAGGAATTAAAGAAATGATTAGAGCCAGGTGTGGTATTGTACACCTTTAATACCAGCACCATGAAGGTAAAGGCTGGCAGATCTCTGAGTTTGAGGTCAGCCTGGTCTACAGAGTAAGTTCAAGGATGGCCAACCTTAGGCAATAAAGAAAAACAGAAAGCTGGAGAAAATGTAATTAACTGAGGGGGTCACGTTCCAGCTCCAGCCAGCAGCAGAACTTTGCCGCTTCAGCCACATGATTCTGGAGTTAAAGTTAGAAGAAAAGGGCTATGGTATTTGCCTCTGTGACTAAGGAAAGCTGCTCAGGCCAGGCATGTGTCAGGGCTGTCTCTGAATGGAGGCCTAGAGAGACCATTGTGTGAAGCTATAACGTTGAAGCCTGGATTGCTTTGGGGATCCCAATACATTGGAGATGCCAGATCCATGGGATACCTGCCATGGAGAGCTGCTAACAGGGAGTTTAACCAGCTCAAGAGAAAGAAGCTTGTTGGAGTCAACAAAACTGAAAGGAGTTAGGGATCTGAAGAGCATGTTGACATCACATATGGAGATGCAGAGTTTGGAATTTGCCCAGCTGGTTTTCAGTCTTGCTTTTGCCCAATATTTCCTTACTATGCTCCTTTCCCTATGTTTTGGAAAAGTAATGTATATCCAGTGCCATTCTATGTTGTAAGTATATGATCTGTTTTTTATTTTTATTTTATAGGGAATTACAGTTAAAGAGACTGAATGAATCTCAGAAGAGACTTTGAACTTTAGAATTTTAAATATGTTTGAGACTGTTATAAACAATGGGGACTTTTGATAATGGACTTAATATATTTTTGCATTATGATATGGCTACAAGCCTTTGAATGCCAAGGAGTGTAATGCTGTGGATTGAAAGAAAATGGCTCTCAAAGGGAGTGCTGCTAATGTGAGGTGTGTTCTTGTTGAGGTAGGCTGGTCTTATTGGAGGAAGTGCATCACCATGAGGCAGGCTTTGAGGTCTCATATATGCTCAAGCCACACTCAGTAAGTCAGTCCATCTTCTGTTGCCTTCTGATCAAGATGTAGCTGTCACCATATCTGCCTGCATGCCACCATGTTCCCTGCCATGATGATAATGGACTGAACCTCTGAAACTGTAAGCTGCCACACCAATTACATGTTTTCCTTTATAAGAGTTGCTGTGGTCATGGTGTCTCCTCATAGCAATAGAAACCTTAACTAAGATAGCCATCTATCTTCTTGCCTATTACTGAAGTTTAGAAGCTTTTCACCTGATGATTATCTTTTAAATACCTGCTTTGTATGAATATTAACATCTTTATTGGTAACATAGAATGCTGTGTATAATTATCAAAGGGGTTTTTGTTTATTTTTATTTAAATTTTTTCATACAAAATACTTTTATCACTTTTCCCCTGCCCCATTCCTCCTAGATCCTCCCCAACCTCCCTACAGAACCAACTTCATGTTCTTTCTTGCTCTCTCAAAAAGATAAAATCAGGAAAAAACAACAACAAAAAAACAAGAAAAAAAAAGAAAATTAAAACAGATACACTAAAAGAGAGAAACCAATAAAACAAACAAAAACAACAAAACAAAATGAAAGGGCACAAAATAATGTATGGAGTCCGTTTTGTGTTGGCCAACTACTCTTGGACATAGCATATGCCGTGGAGAATGGTTGATGTCCCCAGTGAAACTCCATTGGAGAAAACTCATTTTCCCTTTCCTAGCAGGTATCAATTACAAAAAGCTTCTTTGTTAGGGGTAGGATTTTGTGTCCACTTTCCCGTTTCAGTGGTAGGACTTCATTGGGATTGAACCTGTGCAAGTCTTAGGCTTGCTACCAGAGCCTCTGTGAGTTCATGTGTATATCAGTTCTAATGTGACTAGATGGCACTGTCTTTGGAATCATCCACAACCTCTGGCTTGTACAATATTTCTACCTCTCCTTCTGCATAGAACTCTGAGCCTTGAGGGGAGGAGTTTGATGAAGAGATCCCATTTAGGACTGAGTGCTCCAAAGTCTTGCCCTCTCTAAATATTGCCCAGTTATAGGTCTTTGTGCCATTTACCATCTCTTTCAAAAAGAGGCTTCTATAATGAGTGTTGAGTGATGTATTGAAATATGTCATTATAAGTCATTTAATTGCTATGTTCATTTAGAAGAATAGTAGTACTAAGTTTTCCCCTAGGCCCATGTCCTGTCTATTTATAGGTTCTCTGACACATTAATAGTGTCAGGTATAGGTTCCATCTTATGAAGTGGACATTAAATCCATTCGAAAAACAGATGACTACTCTCATAATATTTATAGTCACTGTTATACCAGTATATCTTACATGTTGGCCTCTGTTGTTGGTCACAAATGTTTGTATATGGGTGAAATTGAAGATTACTTTTCTCTTCTGGTACTATGCGAAGTACCTGCCAGCACCATACTCACTAATCAGTAGAGATAAATCTTCTAGCTGGGGACTAGCTGGATTTCTCCATATTCAAAGACATAAGCAAGTTTTATCTTCAACTATAGTGCCTTATCAGCATATAGAGAGTAACCAATAATTTTGTCAGTAGCCTGAGGTGTTTAAGAAATCTATGGGAGCCCTTTGAGCAACAACTCAATAAGACATAACACATTCCTAGTGTTGAAGGTTTTACTTGGGGCATAAAATATCTAGTTGAGGCATTGTCTCCATTATATAGTAATGTCATTTAAATTTCTTTCATATACACACACATACACACATATGTGTATATATATTTGAGGAAGCTTCTACAGTAGTACATATTTTCATATGGCATTTCAAAAAGTCTTTTGTGTTATTTGTTCCACCCCATATTCCATCCTTACCATGCCTTGCCATTCATCTTCTTAATACTATTATTCTAGTTTCCCCTTTATCTCTTTATAACATTGTAGTCTATTTCCCTTCTCTTGGAAGATCTCCTCCAGGCCCTAGTCCCTTAATAGCTACCTAACCTCTGTGGTTATACAGATTGAAACACATATATCTAAACTTTAATGTCTAACATCAACATATAAGAGGAAACTGAAATATTTGTCTTTTGGGGTCTGGGTTAACATATTCAGGATAATTATTGCTTTTAACTGCATATTTGATTATTTCAGTTTTCTTAACGGATGAATAATATTCCATTGTATAAATGTACCACATTTTCATTATCCAGTTATCAGTTGATGGACATCTAGGGCGTGTACATTTTCTGGCTATTCTGAATAGAGCAGCAATTAACATGGATGAACAACTATCTCTGTAGTAGGATGTAGAGTCATTTGGGTATACACACAGGAATTCTATAGCTAGATTTTGTGATAGATATATTTGCAACTTTCTTCAGAATGGCCATACTGATTTCTATGGTGGCTGTACAAGTTTGCACTCCTACCAGCAATGAAGAATTATTCTTGCATCATCACCAGCATGTGCTCTCATTGTGTTATTGACATTCCCCATTCGAACTGAAGTAAGTTGAAATTTCACAGTCATTTTATTTTGCATTCCCCTAATGTTCAGATACGTTTAACATGGTTTTTAGTGTTTCTCAACCATTTCTGTTTCATATTTTGACAACTCTGTTTAGTTCTTTACCCCATTTTAATTTGATAATTTGTTTTATTGATATTTACTTTTAGTTCCTTATACATTCTAGGTATTAAACCTCTAGCAAATGTATAATTAGTAAAGATTTTTCCCATTCTGAAGGCTTCAACTTTACTCAAATGTGGTGATATTTTATTTATATGTTAATAAATAAAGGTTGCCTGGAGATCAGAGCCATAAACAGAAGTCAGGCAGTGGTAGCACATGCCTTTAATCCCATCACATGGCAGGCAGAGTCTCTGTGTGGTCAAGGACACAGCCAAGCATGGTAACACACACCTTTAATCCCAGTACCAACTGTAGCAGGAATCTTAAAAGTACTTATTAATAAAATCAAACCCGAGGCCAGTTATTGGGGTCAATGCTGGTAGATCAAAGAGACAGAACAAGCCACAGCTATCTCACCTTGCCATTTCCTCAGCTGGTCCTGTTTCCTCAGACTGGAAGCTTCTGTGTCTTCATCCCAATAGCTCTCAGCTGAACTGCTGCTTAAAAGCCTGAATGCTTAATCAGCCACATGCGTAACCAGCCAAATGCTTAACCAGCCAAATGCCTCTAGTTTCTGGTCCTCAAGCCTTATATACCTTTCTGCTTTCTACCATCACTCCCTAGGATTAAAGGCTTGCTTCCTGGGATTAAAGGCGTGAGTCACCATGCCTGGCTGTTTCCAATGTGGCCTTGAACTCACAGAGATCCTAGATGGATTTCTGCCTCTGGAATGCTAGGATTAAAGGCATGTGCTATCACTGCCTAACTAGTAGCTTTTCTGTTCTCTGACCCCAGATAAGTTTATTAAGGTACACAATATTTTGGGGAACACAATACCACCACAACCAACCATAGGGACCTGGAGGTCTATATAGATAGGCAGTGAAGAGGAAGTGATGTGGCTGGGCTTAGAGCCAATGAGAAGTCAGAACAGGAAGGAAATAAAAGCACAGGTTAGACAGGAAGACGCTCTCTCTGGGGAAGCTATGGCATGGTGGTAAGCTATGGCTAGTTGTGGCTATTCGCTATTTCTCTGATCTCTTTGGCTAATACCCCTGTATTTGTCTCTGTGTTTCTTATTTAATAAGACTGTTTAGAAATTCTTCTTCAATAGTGTCCTCTGATGCTTTTAAGCTTCATGAGCTCTATTTACTAATAATTGGTCTTAATGCCTACGTTAGTAGTGCCCTGTTCAGAAAGGCCATTCTTGTGCCAATGAATCCAAACCTTTTCTCTCTCAGATTCAGGGTCTCTGGCTTTATGTTGAAGTCTTTTATTCATTTGGAGTTTTTTGTTTTTTTGGTTCTTGTTTTTTTTTTTTTTTTTTTTTTAGAGTGATAGACATGAATCCATTTTCATTCCTCTATATGCAGCCATCTAATTTGATAAGCACCATTTCTTGAAGATGCTGTTTTTTCCTCCAGTCTGTATTTTTGGCTTATTTGTCAAAATTCAGGTGTCTGCGAAAGTGTGGAGCTATGTCCAGATCTTCAATTCTATTCCATTAATTAATATGTCTACTTTTATACCAATACCCTGTGTTTTTATAACTATAGCCCTGGAATACACTTTGAAATCTGAGATGGCGATAGCTACAGCAGTCCGTTAATTCAGCCTAGTTTGAGCTGTCTTGTTTGCTTTGTGTGTGTGTGTGTGTGTGTGTGTGTGTGTGTGTGTGTGTGTGTGTGTGTGTGCGCGCGCGCACTTCCATACAATGGTGAAGATAATTTTGCCAATTTCCATGAAGATTTTTGTTGAAATTTTTATTGGGATTGCATTGAATTGCTAGATTTACTTCGGTAGGATGACTATTTTCACTACATTAATTCTACTGAACCATATAGGTCCTATGCTTGCTGCTTCAATCTCTGTGAATTCATATGCACCCTGCTTACTTGATTTCAAGGGTCTTATTCTCTTGGTTGTCTTTATCCACTCTGACTCTTACAGTCTTTCAACCTCCTTTTCCATGGGATTCCCTGAGCTCTAAGAGGAGGGATCTTATGGAGACCTTCAATTTAGTCTCTCTCTCTCTCTCTCTCTCTCTCTCTCTCTCTCTCTCTCTCTCTCTCTCTGTGTGTGTGTGTGTGTGTGTGTGTGTGTGTGTGTGCGCGTGTGTCAGGCTGTGGGTCTCTGTATCTGTTCCCATATGCTGCCAGAGGAAGCCTCTCTGGTGATGACTGCATAAAGCACTGATCTATGAATAAATACTTACTCTTATATGCTTGGATAAGTACAGTTCTCACATGTCATCAAAGATTTTGTTTTTCAGCATAGAAGGGCTACTATAGAAATCAACAACTGCTTAAAGGGGAAATAATAAGTGACTTTGGGCCACTCAGCCTCAATTGGGATATCTACAATACAAACCCTATGCCTAAAGATCAGAGAACATTACAGAAGAAAGGGTAAATAATATTACAAAAACTAGAGAATTGAGATCCTTGTTGCAAGATAGTGTATTCTAGACATGACACTCAACCTATGAACTGTAAACCACATGGTTGCTCACATAAGGCCTGCATGATACCACACTATTTCACAGACAAACATGGATGGAGGAAAATTTATCAATGCCATGTCTCTGATAAGGAGCTATAGGCAGTCAGTGGCTACTGCGTGAGTGAGAATTAGTTTTCTCCAGGGATGAGCTCATTAATAAGTTTCCACTTCCTACAGGATAAGATTTAAACATGTGTATGTGGACAACACTAATTGGCCTCAAGAAGTTGAATAGACATTTGTATGTGTCTGTGTGTGTTTGTGTACATACACCAGTAATAATAATAGAAAAGATCTTGAGTTTGAGAAGGTGTTTTAGTGGAAACAAGGGAGGAGTTGAAGGAAGTGAAGGTCTGGAAATTATGTACATGTAGTACAGGTGCATATGAAATTCCCAAAATTTAAAATTAAAATCAATTTAAATACCAAATTTCTTTGTATTTAATATTCTTTGTCTGTCTTTCCTTAAAAAATGTCTTGTGATTGTTTTACTGTGAGTAACTTTGTACGTAATAGTTGTGTGATGTTTCTTGAAGATGCAAACAAGTAGGGCATGTATGACAAGCCAAGGAAATATTTCCATCCAGGTTAAGTTGGAGAACCTCAGTGTTTACCATAATTGTATACAGGAGCATGAATGAACACCGATGAATGTTTCAATACTATGGCACTGTACACAACTTTCAGGTAGCTCTAAAATAAAATCTACTCTAAGATAACAAGTTTTTACTGCTTATATAGCTCTGAGTGTGGACTCCTGAGTCTTGTAACTTCTGAGCTTGCAGAACCTTATGAGCCCTTTCATCTCCCAGGAGAGAGTACTGAAATTCAGAAGTAACTACAAAAGTAATGAAACTTTAGAAGATATAGAACTCTAGGTTATATTTTTCATCATATTTTAGGATTTACTTTGATATCTTCAACTAAAGTCTGTACTGACACCACTTATAAAACAACATGCAACATGAATGATTAACTTAGAAGGAAACTATTTACTAATGGTGGAATGAAAAATCCAGGGAACTTAGCCTAATGAAATAATAGTAAGTGAAAGCAATTACAGCATCGTTCCTCTCAGTGCTGCTCTTAATTCTGAAACATGGGAATCAATTTAAATGTCCAACAATATGTCAGCTTTTATGTTATTCATAAGATTGAATAAGATGAAAACATTTAGCATAATAGAGACATGCCAACATTGCAAGCATTTAACATAGAAATATATTCATATATATTATGTATATGTATATATAAATTATGTAGATCTTTATACTGGATTTAACACAACACGTTTGAATAAAATTGTATTTGAAAATTTTGGTGTTCTACATGTTAAATGACCAGAATTTTCCCTTGTGATTAAAAAATTGTGGGAAGTACAGGGATATGCAATGCTCATGGAGTCTAGGAAACAATTCTGTGGGGCTGCAGACACAGAGAAGAGGCACAGAAATGTAGATGTGCTCTATGGGTATCAGTGCAAAGTAGTGCATCAGAAGGACACACATAAGTGTTGTTCTTTTGGATGCCTATATTTATTCTAAAAATGCTGATACTACGAGAATGTTAAATATTCCCTAGTTTGTCTTCTCATAGATAGAAATTTGGGGCTCATTTCATCAAAACACTCAAGGCCTAACAATAGGTACCTATTGGATGGTCCTAAAAGCTTTATGCTTTTACCTTCACATTGTTTTGTTAGCAAAGAACTTTTACTATACGTTCAGTTTTCCAACAGCTATGCTCTTCAAGGATTCAGATGACCATATACTCCCTTTAATATCTTAGAAATTTTCAGCCTTCTTCTTCCAAGTAACCAAACTAACCTGACCAAGTAACCTATTCCCAGTCCTCTTTTTGTTCAAATATTTATGGATATCAACAAAGATTACATGATTATATATTCCAAAAGTGCATATGCATTCCATTTTTAACTATTTCTTAGGACAAGTGCTTAAAAATATTTTTACTAGTAATTCTATGCTGTTTCATGAATAACTTTGCATATTTCTCATACTGAAATCTGCATGACACTGAGAACTAAAATATCACACTGCGGAGCAACTCCTTAAGTCTGAGTTAATGTATAAGTTTAATGCTTGTACATTAGCATTAGTTTTCTGATAATGTGGGGGTAGTGAAAGTAATATGAAAAGGCAGCAAAAAGAAATATTCAAACAGGCTGTCAGAGATCTATTGTCTCTATCTTCTCACATGTGTCCCTTAATCTCAGTCTATTCAATGACATTGGCACTGCAAATACCAACAAGTTTTCCACACTCTGAGTCCCTTGATCTCCTTTCTCAATTTTCAAGAGACTTTGTTCTTGGTGCTTAGGGAACAAAGAAGGATTTCTTCAATCTATGTTTAAGGATTGGTTTCTCAGTGGGAAACTGAAAACATGATACATTTAGTTCAGTTGAAAGACCACTCTTGCTATAGCTAATCAAGTCACTATATTCCAGACAAAAATAATTGCAAGACCACATTTCAAAGTCTATGTTATTGTAATATATGTGTAGTGTGTGAATTTCCTTCAGTGGGCTGACATGAGGACTTTAAATTATACAGCATGAACAGGATTTCCAGATGGCTCTTTATTTCCTGCTGTCTCTATTTCACCTGATTTCTTTCATGTTCCCTCTGGTTCCACTTTCTCACTAACATTATTTCCCTTACTCTTCTCTCTCTTCCTTTTATACACCATCTTGTCTTTGACTCACCAGACAGATGGTTATGTCCATTTTGCTTTGACTACTACTTTTTGTGCTATTTCTTTGCAAAGTTCAGTATGTTGTAATCTATAAAAAAAATTAACTCTTAGTACAAGCCATGGAATTTGTTTTACTTCTAAAGTGGGTAAGGTAATAAGTCTATCAGTCAAATTAATATAATTCTATGGACTTCAGCCAAGTAACATAGATCAATATATTCATAAAGATACAAAATAAATTAGCAGCAAATGACTCATATGTACATAATGTGATTGTTGCTTTTTGAATAATTCTGAAGTGTGTATCTTTATGAAATGACACCAATATAGCAAAATGTCACCTGCACATCCATGCTTATCACAATACTGGTCAAAATTCCCAAAATACAGAGTGAGTCTTCATGTCTATCACCTCAAGAATGGATTTTAAAATGTGGTACATGTATGCAATGAAATAGTTATGTGGCCATTAAGCAACAGCTTCAATGTAACTAGAGAGCATTATGTTAAAGTAAATAAGCCAGGCACAGAATTATAAGTATTGTATGATTTTACTCATATGTGAGATATAGAATGTTTATTTCAAGGACGTTCAAAGTACAATTGCTATTAACAGAGGTTGAAATAGTAAGAAGAGAGTATTAGAGACACATTTAGTTCTTATGTTTTTGTCTATAATAAATGTGAAATTAATTTTGAGTATGGTAAGATTTAAAGGTTGTTTTTCTTGTGGATGTACAAGAATCATTTGTTGAAAAAATATTCTCTCTCCATTGAACTTTCTTTGGTGCCTTTGATCATTTGTCTTGTTGACATCTGGACTTTATCTGGGATCAACCAAGAAGTGATTCATGAAAGTATTTCTTAAAAGAATTAGCTGAGGGTAGATGATCAGATACTCACCAGGAATCCTCCAAACTTCAATTCCTAAATGGACTACTGAGGCGTCCAGCCTTGTCGATTGGGCAGCTTCTGGTTTTAGTCTCTCAAGTGTGCATTTATTTTTGTACTATCCATCCCATATTAAGCAAACCCATTTAAAAGGTTTCCTTTGCAATATACATTCACATTATTTGTTCTATTCCTCTAGAGAACCTGATTAATAAAGCACTCTTTATAAAAAAAATCAATTAATAATGTAAATATTTCTGTACTCAGTTTTCTTTAATTGATTTATATGCTTTCCCTCATGTCAGTGCTACAAAGTATTATTAGTGTACTTTGTAATGAGATTTAAAATCAGAAAACTTGAGTGAGTCAACTTATTTTCTTGAAGAATCTCTCTATACTAATTTTGGTGTCTGTTGTATAGCAATTTTCTAAAGATTGTAAGATTCTACCAAAGAGGAAGACTAATTAAGACTTAGGAAGTAAAGGATTGACATATCTCAGGAAGTTTCTGAAACTTAGAAGACTTGTAAGTTCCCTCTCCAAAGCTTATATAAACAATAACAACTGTTGGAGAGGAGAGACTTTCCAAATTATAAAACTGCCATGCAGGTGAGTTTTTTTTTTTTTTTTTTTTTTTTTTTTTTTTTTTTTTTTTTTGTGATGTAGAATCCTTGAGTCATCCATGTTCCTGTATCTAACCCATGCACAGACTCATATAAGTAATGTCAGTGAATTCCTTGTTTTCTGTGGATGAATTTTAGTGGAATCATTGCTTTGGTCCATCTAGAGTGATGGTTCTCAACCAGTGAGTTGTGAACCATTGGAAGTTGAAAAGTTCTTTTACACTGGTCACCTAAGATCATCTGTATATCAGATATTTACATTGATTCATACCAGTAGCAAGATTACAGTTATTAAGTAGTAATGGAAACAGTTTTATGGGTGGGGGGGTCACCAAAACATGAGGAACTATATTAAGGGGTCACAGCATTGGGAAGTTTGAGAACCACTATTTGTAGATATTTGTTTAGGTCTCTCCAAGAAAATTCAGACATCAATTTCCTTGATTTTCACTATGAATTTTAAAATGAGTATCTCAAGTGCTAAAAAGGAATAAATTTGCATTTTATTATTTTTTATTGAAAATAAATTTTTCACACAATGTATTCTGATCACAATTTTCCCTTCCTTGGAACTTCTCCAAGATCCTCCTCACCTCTCTACCCTCCCAACTTCATTTCTTCTTTTTCCTCTCTCTCTTTAAAAGTCAAACAGGCAAACAGAAAAGCAAAACAAATAAATAAATGAATACAGAATAAAAATAATAGAGAAAAATAACGAAGAGAAAGCACAAAAAACACATTCCTACACAATAAAAATATAACACTAGAAATCATAATGTCTAACCAAAAGACCAGTAAAACAAGACTAAATAAACAAACAAATAAATAAAATAAGTGCCCAAAGCAACATGAGAAAAAAAAATCTGTGAACATACCATTGAGTTAATTTTGTACTGGCCATAGGAGTTACACTTAAGTGTGGTTAATAGACCCTGTGAGACTCCTTTGGAGAAAATTAGTCTTTCCTTTGCAAGCAGATGTCAGTTGCAGACCCTTTCTTGGTTAGGGGTGGGAACTTATGTTCACTTCCCCATCTCAGTGCTTGGACTCTAACTGGCTTGAATCTGTGGAGGCCCTGTGCATACTTCCACAGTCTCTGTGAGTTCATATGTACATCAGTCCTGTTTCTGAATGGACGAAACAGTTTCCTTGGTGTGATCCATCCCCTTTAGTGCCTACAGTCTTTCAAACTCCTGCTTTGCATAGTTCCCTGAGCTCTGAAGGCACGGAGGAATCTTAGATTTTACAAAAGAATATGTGGATTCATAAATAATGTGGAAATTATGGATGCATTGACAATCTGAGGTCCATAAATGCTCATAAATCCAAAAACATGTGATGACTTCCATCTACTTAACACAAATTTCTTATTAGAACTTTTTGGTCTTTTTTTTCTATACATTTCATTCTACTTGATGCTATTGTAAATTGAATTAAATTGTTACTTAATTTTATTTCAGACTAAAATTCCATATCTTAAGTTATGTTTGTACATTATTTATTTAGATTCTGTACATTTTCTTTCTTTTAGTAAAGTTTTAGAAATTTAAAACTATTTGTTCTGATGAATAAAATACTTTAAACACCAATTTGTTAAATACACACTCTTTGCATACTGGTATAATACAGATATATGTTAATCTGTCAAATGTATTCAAATTTAGATATAAGGAAAATGTAGAATGTACAAATTTAACAGTTGTGGAAATTGAGCACTCTTTAGGCATGGAAAATGGAAACTTTCATGCTTCACTATTATACTTTACATAGTTGGATTGCAAAATAATGATGAATTAGTTAGCCTTTGGAAATGCTTTTGATCCATCTGAATACTTTTCATTTTCTTGAACTAATTCTCTTTTTAATTTTTTTCTTTGCATTACCTTATGTTTCTATTATTTTATTTATGATATACATTTTTCACTTAAAGGAAATTACTAACTACTCATTTGCCTCATCTTGGGAAAGAAATAAGAGGAAATGTAATCAAACATGAAGTTATGTGAGAGTTCCCATTCAAAATATCACTTTTCCTTTAATTCAATCACAGAAAATGTGACTCTGATATTTTAGAAAATTTCCCCTCTGTGTACTTCTTAATTAATGCTGGATTAAGCAGATGGAAAATGGTGACACTACTATTTCACTGAGCAGAATTTGTTTTTGTACAGCACAGTACTGACTCCTAGATGCAATGCTTAAGGGTTATGTTACCTATGCTACTCTACTAATTATACCACTCGGGTGATTATTATGAATACTTGAGTTTTACAAATTCTATAAGGGAAATATTTAATGTTAGACCCTTAAAGTTTTACACACCTTATGGAATTATGTTTTAAATTATCTATCAGTTGGCAGTTTCAAATTTATCACAACATTTCCTCCCATCCCCAAGAGGGTTATTTTAAGAGGGTTGGTTCTATCAAGTCACCACTTTAATGGTTTATAACCAGTATAATTATTAACTTAATATTTTACCTTGTCTAGGCCATGAGGTGCTCACATATTTGATGAAACATTATTCTAGCTTTATTTGGTTAGTGATCTTGAGTAAGGCTAACATATGAATTGACAAACTAATTACAATGGATTGTCCTCACTAATGAAAGTGGGTTCTATCCAATCACTAGGAGGCCAGGGAAAAAAAAAACAAAACACTAAATTGCTGACTCTACCAGGAATAAGAGAGAATTTCTTCTGCCTGACATTTTTAAGTTAGACATCAGCATTTTGCTGCTTTCATACTGGAACTCAAACATAGGCTCTTCTTTTGTCTCTAGTCTATAAGAATTTGGATGTGAGCTACATCATTTGTTCTTTTTTTCCAGCTTGCTGACTACAGATCTTAAGATGTTTCAAACTGTATAACTATTAAAACCAATTCTTTAAACAAATATCTCCATTTATTTCCTCCTTGAAATATATTTTGTTGTGGAATATTACTCTAACTATGCAAAGATGTGTAACATTTGTTTATGCTGCATTTGTTTAACTATGTGAAGTTGTGTTGCTTTGCCTGTCTGAAGCACCTGATTAGTCTAATAAAAAGCTGAATGGCCAAGAGCTAGTCAGTAGAGGGATAGACAGGGCTGGCAGGCAGAGAGAATTTTAGGAGGAGGGATCGGATCTAGGCTTGAGTGTAGAGAGAAAAGAAGAAAGAGAACAAAGGAGAAAGAGAGGGAGATGCCTGGGGCCTGCCAACCAGGCAGCTGCCAACCAGCCAGACACTGAGTAAGACATACAGAATGAAGGAAAGATAAAGTGCCCTGAGGCAAAACAGATAAAGAGAGAAATGTTAAATTAAGTTTTAAGAGCTATCAAGAAATGAGCCCAAGATAAGGTCAAACATTCATAACTAATAATAAGTCTCTGTGTCATGAATTTGGAGCTGGTTCGTGGCCCAAAAGATAGCCTGATACAATATTTCTTATGGATTCTGATTCTTTGTAAAAAAAAAAAAAAAAAAAAAAAACACGATCAATACAGCCAGTATCATACATTTTATTTGTATTACTTCTATACAACACCTATAACTACTGTGGAAGTTTGATGTAATTGGTCCCCATAATGTCATAGGGAGTGGCACTATTAGGAGGTATGGCTTTGTTGGAGGGGGTAAGGCTTAGTTGGAGGAAGTGTGTCACTGTGAGGGCAAGCTTTGAGGTTTCTTATGCTCAGAATACCACCCAGCATCTCAGTCAATGTAGGACTCTCGTTTACTTCTCTAGTACCCTGTCTGCCTGCATGCCACAATGCTCCCTTGACATAATGATAATGGACTGAACCTCTCAAACTGTAAATGAGTCATACCAATTAAATATTTTTTCCTTTATAAGAGTTGCCATGGTCATGGTGTCTCTTCACAGCAATAAAAGCCCTAAGGAAGAAGGAGACCTTTGGGATTTTGGAGCAAGGCTCTGCCATATCTGCAGACAACTATTATCTCTTTGAAAGACAGCTCTTCGACTGCTATTGGGCCTTAGAAGAAACTGAGCAATGGGCCACCAAGTTACAATGCAACCTGAGCTTGGTGTTATCAAACCCACCAAGTCATAAAGTAGGATGTACCCAGCAGCAATCTATTATCAAATGGAAATGGTATATAAAACATGAGGCCTGAGCATGTCCTGAAGACACAGCAAGCTACACGAAGAAGTTGTACAAATGCCTGTGGTTTCCACTTCTTTTACAATGCCATCTGCTGCCAAGCATTTACCTGTAGCCTCATGTGGTGTCTCCTGTGATTGGTTGACTGAGGAAGAGAAGACTAGGGCCTGGTTTATTAATGGTTCTGTACATTATGTGGGCACCACCCAGATGTATACAGCTGCAGGACTACAACCACCTTCTTGGACAACCGTGAAAGATACTCATGAAGGAAAATCTTCATACTGGGCTGAACTTCGGGCAGTACACATGGTCATACAGTTTGTTTGGAAGGAGAAATGGACACATGTGTGATTGTTCACTGATTCATGAGCTGTAGTCAATGGATTGACTAGGTATTCAGGGTCTTAGAGTGAGCATGAATGGAATATTGGTGAGAAAGAAATAGGAGGAAGAAGCATGTGGATAGATCTCAATGAATGGGCAAAGGATGTGAAGATTCTTGTTTCCCATGTAAATGCTCATTAAAAGGTGATATTAGCTGGCGAGAAGTTCAGTAATCAAGTAGACAGGATGACCCATTCTGTGGACAGTCAGCCTCTTACCCCAGCCATCCCTGCCATTGCCCAATGGGCCCATGAACAAAGTGGCCATGGTAGCAGAGATGGGGGTTATTCATGGGCTCAATAACATGGACTTCCACTCACCAAGGCTGACCTGGCCACAGCTTCTGCTGAGTGCCAGATTTGCCAACAGCAGAGACCAACACTGAGCCCCAGATATGGCACTGTTCCCCAGGTTTAACCAGCTAGCAACCTAGTGACAAGTTGACTACATTGGACCACTTCCTCTGTGGAAAGGACAACACTTTGTCCTGTAGACGAAATTCTAAATGGTCTTATTAAATAAGAAACACAGAGCCAAATACAGAGTTAAAAGCCCAAGAGTCTGAGCACTAGCAAAGAACTAAGACCACCTTATCTTACAACTCGCTGCTGTCCTTTCCCTGAGAGAGAGAGACCTTCTTCCTGTGTGTCTTGTGTTTTATTGCTTTCCTGTTCTGCCTTCTCATTGGCTCTAGGCCCAGCCACATCACTTCCTCTTCACTGCCTGTCTATACAGACCTCCTGGTCTCTATGGTTGGTACTGGGATTAAAGACTCAATGGTCACCAAGCTTGGCTGAGTCCTTGACCACAAAGGGACTCTGCCTGCCATGTGATTGGATTAAGGGCATGGGCTACTACCACCTGACTTCTATTCCTGGCTCGCTAATGACCTCTGATCTCCAGGCAAACTTTATTAACATACAAATAAAATCACATTTCAGCACTATTAAAATATCACCACATTGTCCTTACTGGAGTAGATACTTATTCTGGTAATATATTTGGCTTTCCTGAAGGTAATTCTTCTGCCAAAACCACCATCTGTGGACTTACATAATACCTGATCCTACTGACATGGATTCCATGCAGCATTACTTCTGACCAGGGAACTCACTTCACTGCCAGAGAAGTGCAATAATGTGCTCACAGTCATGGAATCCATTGGTCTTACCATGTTCCCCACCATCCTGAAGCACTTGACCTGATAGAAAGATGGAATGACGTTTTGAAGACAGTTACAGTGCGAATTATATGGTAGCTTCATGGAGGGCTGAGGTAGGGTTCTCCAGAAGGCAATACTTCCTCTTAATCAGTGTCCAATATATGGTATGGTTTCTCCTATAGCCAGGATCCACGGATCCAGCAATCAAGGGGTATAAAAGGGAATAGTTCTACTCACTATCACCCCTAGTGACTCACTAGGGAAGTTTTTGCTTCCTGTTCCCACAACTTTAAGTTCTGGAGGTTTAGAAGTTTTGGTTCCAGAGGAGAAGTGTTCCTGTCAGGAGCCACAAACAAACATTCCATTGACCTGGAAACTCAGACATCCCCCTGGCCATTTTGGGATTCTAATGCCCTTAAACCAACAGGATAAGAAAGGAACAATAATGTTAGGAGGGATGATTGATGCAGATTACCATGGGGAAATTGAATTGCCTCTCCACAATGGAGGTAAGAAGGATTATGTCTGGAGTGGTAGGAGATTCTTTAGAGCATCTCTGGGTGCTACTGTGCCCTGTGATTAAAGTTAATGGGGAATTACAACAGTCTAATCCAGACAGGAATATAAAGGGCACAGACCCATCAGGAATGAAGGTATAGGTCACTTCTCCAGGAAAAGAGCCAAGGCCTGCTAAGGTGCTTGCAGAGGGTAGAGGAAATACAAAATGGGTAGTAGAGGAAGATAGTTCTAAATACCATCTAAGGCCATGTGACCAGTTGTAGAAATAAGGATTTTAAATGACATGAGTGTTTCTGTTGTACTTTGTTAAGAATGTATTTGTATAGATATTTGTGTTTTCTTTCAGTTTCCTTGTCATATGTTGTAACATCAGTTAAGAGAAAGCTGGTGGCTTTCATATGCAAGTTTGAAATACTAGAAAGATGTCCCCCAGTGGACATTGCCACTATTTTAAATTTATAATGCATTTGCAGTTGTATGAGGGGATAGTTATATCGTGTTAGTTGTAATTATAACCTAATTAAATATATAATGTTTTTATAATTGTACCTGAGATAGTTCTATTATATTTAGGCATAATTATGACCTGGTAATTGTTTTTCATTAGTAAATTAATCATGACATAAGGAGGTATGATTGTGTGTCAAGTTGACAATGGGTGAATTGTTATGGTTATTCTTGGTTGTCAACTTGACTATGTCTAGAATGAACTATAATCCGGAAATGGGGGGCACACTTGCTATCTGGACCTTGAGGCAAGAAGACATGCCTTCAATCTAAATCTTGAGGCTGGGTGATACATGCCTTTAATCCAGACCTTGAGGCTAGAAGGCATATCTTTAACCTGGGCCACACCTTCTCCTGGATTGACATGGGAAGAAGAAAGGAAAGGTAGTGTGGTGATTTTTTATTTGTGCTGAAATGTGATTTTGTATTTGTATGTTAATGAAGTTTTCCTGGAGATCAGAGATCATAGCAAGCCATAAAACAAAAGTCAGATGGTGGTAGCACACGTCCTTAATCCAATCACATGGCAAGCAGAGTCTCTGTGTGGTCAAGGACACAGCCAAGCATGGTGAGACACGAATTTATTCCCAGTACCTACCATAGAGACCAGGAGGTCTGTAGAGACAGGCAGTGAAGAGGAAGTGATGTGGCTGGGCTTAGAGTCAATGAGAAGTCAGAACAGGAAGGAAATAAAAGCACAGGTTAGACAGGAAGAAGCTCTCTGGAGAAGCTATGGCGTGGTGGTAAGCTAAGGCTAGTTGTGGCTATTCGCTAGTCTCTGATCTCTTTGGCTATTACCCCTGTATTTGGCTCTGTGTTTCTTATTTAATAAGACTGTTTAGCAATTCAGGCACAAGGTGATGTGTTCATTTTTCCCCTGCTTGCTCTGCCTTGTAAGCATATCCATTTCTTCACTGGCATTGAAGTATATTTCTTCAAGATTCCAGTATATGCAGAAGACCAGATGAGACACCCATCCTCATGGGAATGAGCAACTCGAGATTCTTGGACTTTCCATTTACAGCTAGCTATTGTTACAGCCTATAAGTCATTCATCTATCTATCTATCTATCTATCTATCTATCTATCTATCTATCTATCTATCTACCTATCTATCTACCTATCTATCTATCTATCTATCTATCTATCTATCTATCTATCTATCTATCTCTATCTATCTATATCTATATCTATCTATCTATCTATCTATATATATATATAGAGAGAGAGAGAGAGAGAGAGAGAAAGAGAGAGAGAGACTGATTCATTCCATAAGTTCTGTGATTCTAGATAACCCTGACTAATACACCTAACTTCAGAAAACTCTTATTTTTTGTTTGTGTTCATTTGCTTGCTTAAGACAGAGTCTCACTATGGACTCCTGGCTGGTCTAGAACTCTCTATGTAGGTCAGGCTGTTCTTGAACTCATAGAGTTCCACCTACTTCTGCCTCCCTACTGCTTGGGGTTAAAAATCTGTGTCACCACATGCATCCTCTTACTCCTGTTTCATAACTCTTTTCTCAATTTTTTTATGCTTCTTACATCCCAGCCCGTTTTTCCTCCTTCCCCTCCCCGTCACCTCTCCTGTCTTATGTAATCTCAAACTACAATTATTCTTTTGAGAGAGATAATTCTTAGTTACTCTTGGAGTATCTGTAATCCTGCCTCTCTGTCTCTCTCTGTCTCTCTGTCTGTCTCTGTCTCTGTGTGTGTGTGTGTGTGTGTGTGTGATATGTGTGTACATGATGTGTGTGTGTCTCTGTGTCTGTGCCTGTGTGTGCACTCATGTGTGCTGAACTTCCATTCACTTTACCACTTTTGAAGGAATAGGCCTCTTTTTGGTGGTTATTTTGTATTTTCTATAAAATTCTCATTTTTAACAATATTTAGCTTTTATTTTGGGATTATAGTTGGAAATTCTAATATAATGTTCAACTGGAATGTTTTGTTCACTAGTAAAAGAAGGAAGACATTTCATTATTATTATATTTTCTTCTGTGATTATGTCTCTAATACACATATGTTCTCCACACAGAATGATCTACAGAAATAGTGGATTTAGTTTTGAATGAGCAAGTTTATTAAGTTTCCAGCAAACAGGAGTAAAGCAATTAAACATAAAGCACCAGTAATACAGTAGAGCATTAGGTCAGATCCATATAATATCCAGCAGAAACTAACTGGAGAATCCTTGAGAAGCAATTTTGTCACCGAGAGCCTTTGACTAACAAAGGGAGTCCCAGGCAGAATGTTTTTCCAGGGGTGGGTGGCCGGGGGGGGGGGGCTTCCAATAATGGCTTAAAGGTATCATCACCATAATCAAATCAAGGGCTTACAAACATCTGGAAGAAACTCACTGAAGAAATCCTGTTAAGGCAGCCACCTGTAGTCTCCCAACCAGAGTCTGGGGCAGGGCCAAGTGCCCCTTCAAGTGAGGCTTGCAAATAGCAACAGAAATGACATCATCAAGCCTGTGCTCATCATATCCAGCAGGATTCAACTGGGGAAGTTGAGACAGTCAGTTGGAATTCCCAATTGAGCTTTCTCTCTATAAATGAACTTTCAGTTTCTATTTCCCACTGTAGGCTTTTTATGTTGTGGTATAAGCAATAGTAACCTCCTTTGAAAATAGTGCACCTTCTAGCTATTCTCAAGCATACATTGTTGTTTCTCATGAATTGTCTTATTGTTCTGTTCCTCCCTGTCACAATTAGGTAAAGAAACTCATCCCCATAGAAAGGGTCTTCTTTTTGTTTTGTTTTGTTTTCTTGAGACAGAGTTTCTCTGTGTAATTTTGGTGCCTGTCCTGGATCTCACTCTGTAGACCAGGCTGGCCTCGAACTCACAGAAATCCATCTGGCTCTGCCTCCTGAGTGCTGGGATTAAAGGCATGCACCACCACCACCCAGCCAGAAAGGGTCTTGAAGAAAGGTCCACAGTCCCGCATACAGAGCCAGCTTCTCAAGGAACTCAAACAGCACATGAGAATTGACTAGTATAATGTACTGTAATGCACTGTAATGAGAAGACTTCCTTAGGACTCAGACAAATTCAACATCAAGATAGGTGAGGCAATTTCATCAAGTTGAGAATTATTGTAAGTAAATTTTGAATAATGGTTGCACCTGCCTCATGTTGTGTAAAATAGCTGAGGTAATAAAACTTTTGCCATAATTATTATTATGGCAAATTATCAATAAATTATAACTGTTATTAGTAGAGATATCTGTGCTATTCAGTAGATTAATTAAATCCTATTCTTACTGTTTCTAGTTTATTCACTAGTCACTAAGATATATTTTCTTCATTTTGCATATAAAGTTGTCTGCAAAATGTAGTTCATTTTATTTCTCTCTGCCTGTAAAGAATGCATACAATGATTGATGAAAACCAGAGATGATTTTTTTATCCACCCTCAATAAGTGACAATAAATTTCATCTCTTAGAATATATGATGAATCAAGATGGATAACAGAAAGAATTATTTATGGTTATAGAAGAAACAATGAAATTATTTATCAAAAAGTGCATACCTAAGACATTGTAGTTGAAAATTCTGGTTAAATATAAGGAAATTTCAGATATAGTTTTCCAAAGTAGTCAACTTTAACACCACCTATCATAATACATTTCCAGTCCTTGAAGAGTTTCTAAGAAAGCTGTTAATAATATGATACTCTAGTTTCTCACAGAGAACTTAGTTTTGTATTTTTATGAAAGTAAAATTAATTGCCTAAATAATTTTGCAAACATCTTTGTAGACATGGGTACATGTACATTCTCAGCAAAATGTTTATTATTATTGGACTATAGACATCCAAAAACACTTATCCTTTTTGAATGATATACTTTTATAACTATGTTTAATTTTATTTTGATTCTTTTTATTTTTGAAATTAGTATTATAGTCTAGCCAATTAAAATATAATTACTATAGCCAGAAGATTTCCTGTGTCCCGGCCTACCAGTGGTCGGGACAAATCTCTCCCACTTGCATTCCTCAAGTAAACACACAGAGGCTTATATTAATTATAACTGCATGGCCATAGCTCAAGCCTTTTGCTAACTAACTCTTATATCTTAAATTAGCCCATAACTATTATTCTATGTATCTCCACATGTTCCATGGCTTACCTGTGTCCCATTACATGTTGCTCCTTGGGCAGCTTGCTGGCATGTCTCTCTGCCTTTTCCTGTCTCTCTCCTTTAATTTCCCACCTGCCTCCAAGCTGCCTTGCAATAGGCCTAACAGCTTTATTTTTCCACCAATCAGAGCAACACATATTCACAGCATACAGAAAGACATCCCCCCATCAAACTACATCACTTCCCCCTTCCTACAGGACCTCCCATGCTACCCTTCTTTTCAAATTCATGGCCTCTTTTTCTTTAATTATTATTGTTACATAATCATCTATGTGTTATATATATATATATATATATATGCTACACACATATATGTTACACATATATGTAAGTGTGTGAATATAAATATTATATATATATATGTAAATGTATATAAAACTTGCTGAGTCCATTTAGTGTTGCTTGTATTTGTATGCTTTTAGGACCAACCACTTGGTATTTGATAACCAATTAGGAGACTCATTCTTAGAGTAGACTAATTCTTTCTCCCTTCAGTAATTAATGGCCTATAGATAATCATCTAGGGTGGTGTCCCATGAGTTTACTCCAACCACATTGGCATGTCAACTAGTGTTGTCATTGTTCAGGTCTTGCTTAGGCAACCATACTTATGAGATTTAATGGGTACCCTGTTATATATAGATAGAGTCTTTCAGCAACTATCTTGATACTCTGGCTCTTGCAGTTGTCCCATTTCCTCTGACCCATAATAAGCTGTGTTGTTTTTGTATCAATTGGAGTTAAGAACCCCATAGCCAATTACTCTCTGCATTGTAAACAGTTAGGGATTCCTGTAATGGTCTGCATCTGCTGCCAGAAAGCTCCTTTGATGAGAGGAGAACTACACTTACTGTGGTTATAAGGAAAAGCTTTAAAATGCAGTAAGGAATTAAACTGATTTATGAAAGTGGTAGTTGTAGGATCCATGAGTTCAATAGCCTTGGATAGTTGGCTACATTTACAGAACCAGGCATGAATAACCTGCTGAAAATGCCTTAATGCTAATAAACAACTATTGGTTATTCCCAATATATGTGTGACTCTATTGCATATTTAGGAATATCAAGCTATCTCAGTTAGGGTTTCTATTGCTATGACATGACACTATGACCACAACAACTCTAATAAAGGAAAACATTTCATTGAGGCTGGCTTTGTTCAGAGGCTTAATCCATTATCATGTTGAAAAGCATGGTAGCATGTAGGCAGACGTGGTGCTGGAGAAAGAGCTTAGAGTTCTACATCTTGATCCACAGGCAACAGGAAGTGAACTGTGTCCCACACTGGGCATAACTTAAGCATATGATACCTCAAACCCTACCCCCAGAATGACACACTTGCTCCATCAAGGCCACACCTACTCCAACAAGGAAACATATCCCAATAGTGCCATTCTCTATGAGTCAAGCATTCGAACATATGACTCTATGGGGGCCATACCTATTCAGACCACGACAGAAGCCATTTTTGTCACTGTTGTGGTTCATAGGCTTTACAGCTAAAAAGGATTGTTGATTGTTTTTCTCCCTTGGACATTCACATTGCATATCCTGGTACTATGAATGTTAGTTCTCAGAAGCAGGCATTAAGCACAAATCCTCCAAGTCCTCTGTCCAAAGTACATGGTTTCTTTAGCAATAGTAACTTATTTTCAACTTCCAGAAGGCAACAAAATTAACAGCAATAGCCTATCTTGTTTGGGAAGTCTCATGAACTCCTCTAAGCAACAACTTAAAAGGAGATTTTCTGTACCTGGCACTGGGGTTTTTTGTTACATACTCCATGGCTCTTAGGGGATGCATTCTTACTTACCCCAAGTGGTATAACTTCACTTAAACTATACACATCTGTCTGTCTATCTATCTATCTATCTATCTATCTATCTATCTATCTATCTATCTATCTATCTATCTATCTATCATCAATCTACCCACCTACCTACCTATCTTCTATCTCTGCAAGCATACTTACAGGTATTATATATAATTTTTTTTTCAAGACAGGGTTTCTCTGTGTAGCTTTGTGCCTTTTCCTGGAACTCACTCTGTAGCCCAGGCTAGCCTCGAACTCACAGAGATCCACCTGCCTCTGCCTCCCGAGTGCTGGGATTAAAGGCGTGCACCATCACCTCCCGGCTAATATAATGCATATTACAAATACGAAGATTTATTGTACATAAAAGGGTCTATAGCTAATAATAATACACACTTGAAAACTGCTAAGATATTTTATGCATTCTCATGATGAAGAATTAATTTTGTTATATAGTAGTTGATTTAATCAGTCAATACTATCCACACTAAAATATGTTGTATAACATAGATATTAATGATGTTACTGTGTATCTATGTGTGAGCATGGAAGAATTTGAACCAACTGTTTTTTTTAACATCGTTAGTGTGACTTATACCTCCACTCTTTTTTTTCTTTATTGTTCTCTCACCACACTAACTAAATAAAGACCACCCTGTTTTTCTCCTTCATTTCACCTTTATCCTACTATTCTCCTCTCTAGTTTTTACCCTACCCCATGTTCCCTTTTTACTTTGCTTGTTTCTGATGTTACTACAGGTTATATACTCACAAGAGAACATTTGGAGTTAGAAATCTAAGATGAGAGAGAACATGAAGCATTTGTCTTTCTGGTTCTGAGTTACCTCATTCAATATAATATTTTCTAGTTCCATCCACTTACCTACAAATTTCACAATTTCATTTTTCTTTACAGATGAATAGTATTTCATTGTGTGTGTGTGTGTGTGTGTGTGTGTGTGTGTGTGTGTGTGTGTCACATTTTCACTATCCATTCATCAGTTGAAGGCGGTTAGGTTGTTTGCAGGTAATGAAATGCAGAAAATAGGTTGGTTCTTGGAAAATGGAAGATATCAAGTGGTTATTAGAATACTAAGTTTTTCTAAGAGAATAATGAATCTATGAAAAAATTTCTTGTCAATTTTCCATAGATATTGACTCATGACAAACAAAGAGACAATTTAGAAAAGCAAAACAAAGAGAAATATTAACAATGATCCAAAGTTAGGGGCACTGGTGTGCTATTTGAGTATGAATTATGTGCAAGGAAGGAAGTTCTACACTGAACTGATGCCGTATAATTTCTTTTTTTAACCTCTGGAATGTAAATTGGCATAGTAGGATGCCCTTGGGCTTTGTAGTATCAATGCCCAGGTTTCAAATAATATTCTTCCAATTATTCATCTTTCTGTTTTCATTAAGTGAATCATTTTTAAAATCAAGGAAGATATAAAGTTAGGAGAAATGCCTCTGGGTTCAAATTATTTATATTGTGCATTTTCCTCCTGCTTTAAAATTTTAATACATGCATGGACAATTCATTTATATCATTAAATTGATTCTATTGTAGGACACTGTTAGAGAGCAGGGAATCTATTATATAAAATACTATTAAACTAATTAAGAATTATTAGTTCATATATATACAGAATTTTAAGTATGTACATATCCAAATATTTTTTTTTATTTTTTTTATTTATTTTATTTCATGGATTCCTACCTCTAGACAAAGAAATACAGGAAATCAATGACTGTCCAAAGAAGGATTAGCTTCTAACAGTGATTAGCCTGTGTTTTGGTTGTCCAATGCAGAGTGGTCAGCCCTAAAACCACATGTACACAAACAACAAAAATGATTTATATATATATATATATATATATATATATATATATATATATGTGTGTGTGTGTGTATGTGTGTGTATGTGTGTGTATGTGTGTGTGTGTGTGTGTGTGTGTACACATGCTCATGTATATGAACAAATAAAATGATAAAAGAAGCAATCAGTTTGTGAGTGAAGATAAATTGGGCAGGTTTTGAAGGGAGGAGTTTGGCAGGGTCTAGAGGAAGGAAAGGAAGGAGAAGGAAATGATGCGATTTTACTTCAATTAAAAAAAATTTTATGGGGGTATCTTTGTGGATTTCTGTGGGCCTCTTTAGCACTTTATTTCTTCCTTTTCTCATGTGGTCTTCATTTACCATGGTCTCCTATTCCTTGTTCTCCCTCTCTGTTCTTGATCCAGGTAGGATCTCCTTCCCTCGACCCTCGCCGGTCATTGCTCCCACTCATGTCCAGGCTGTTCATGTAGATCTCATCCATTTCTCTGTCATTGGGTGATCCCCGTGTCTTTCTTGGGGTCCTGTTTTCCAAGTAGCCTCACTGGTGATGTGAGTAGCAGTCCACTCATCCTTGTTCCACATCTAGTATCCTCCTATGAGTGAGTATATACCATATTTGTCTTTCTGAGTCTGGGTTACCTCACTCAGGATGATTTTTTCTAGATCCATCCATTTGCCTGCAAACCTCATGATGTCATTGTTTTTCTCTGCTGAGTAGTATTCCATTGTGTATATGTACCACAATTTATTTATCCATTCTTCAGTTGAAGGGCATCTAGGTTGTCTCCAGGTTCTGGCCATTACAAACAATGCTGATATAAACATAGCTGAGCAAGTGCTCTTGTGGTATGATTGAGCATTCCTTGGGTATATGCCCAAGAGTGGTATAGCTGGATCTTGGGGGAGATTGATTCCCAATTTTCTAAGAAAGCACCATATTGATTTCCAAAGTGGTTGTACAAGCTTGCATTCCCACCAGCAGTGGAGGAGAGTTCCCTGAGTTCCACATCCTCTCCAGCATAAAGTGTCCTCAGTGTTTTTGATCTGCTGGCAATGCTGAGAGACAGCCGGGACTGACCTACTCTGGTGATTGGATGGCCAAACACCCTAATAGTTGTGCCAGAAACCCCAGCCAAGTACTGAGGAATCTGGATGTTGACATCCATGGCTAGGCCCGGGGTGGAGCGCTGGGAGTCTAATTAGTGAGAAAGAGGAGGGTTTATATGAGCAAGAATTGTTGAAACCAAGGTTGGATAAAGCACAGGGACAAATAGCCAAATGAATGGAAACACATGAACTATGAACCAAAGGCTGAGGGGCCCCCAACTGGATCAGGCCCTCTGAATAGGTGAGACAGTTGATTGGCTTGATGTATTTGGCAGGCATCTAGGCAGTGGTACCAGGTCCTGGGCTCGCTGCATGAGATAGCTGTTTGAAACCTGGGACTTATACAGGGACGCTTGGCTCAATCTGGGAGGAGGGGACTGGACCTCCCTGGACTGAGTCTATCAGGTCGATCTCAGTCCTCGGGTGTGGCCTTGATCTGGAGGTGGTGGGAATGAGGGTTGGGCTGGGGGGAAGGGGAGGGGGGGCAGGAAGGGGGAGAACAAGGAAATCTGTGGCTGTTATGTAGAACTGAATAGTATTGTAAAATAAAATAAAAAAATGTAAAAAAAAAATTTAAACAAAGGACATTTTTGTTGTAATATTGGCACTGGGAGGACATATAGTATTGATATATATTTGTAAATTGTAATCTAACCCTTTTTTTTTACAAAATATTTTCTGAAGAATCTAGGATCCAAACCTTTATGGCCATTTTTGGGATGTTTCTTTAACATCAATATCAACTGCAGCAACAGCATAAACTGTCGTGTTATTTACTGTATAGCAAGTTATAAATCTATTCCTTTCTTTAAAGCAAGTAAATTTTGGAGTCTACCTGTCAAACTTCAATTCCAACTTGGCCACTAACTGATTGCATATTAGTAGACAAGTATTTACCCTATCTTAGTCTCACTTTCCTCATTTATTAAAAATTAGGAATGAAAATAAAGCTTGATCTAAAAGTTGTTGCATTTCTGTACATCTCACAAAATACAGTTATTTATGCAGCATAAACTTGCTTAGTAAATGGCTAATCAAAATGAAAACAATAAAAAGTTATGACTTAATATACTGCCTTAATCCCGGTATAACTCAACCAATGTCATTAAATATTTTTAGTTTTAGCTCAGTCTTAACTGATTTCCTTGTTCAGTAAAATATTCTGCGTAGTTTGCAATTTCTCTCTTTATATAAAAAAAGAATCAACTGAACCATCAGCAGTTATTTTTATTGCATACTTACTAGGTGTCCAGCATATAATTTTGCACTATGTGGAATACAGAAGAAATACATGCTGCAGTCCCTGCACTTAATGAACTCAGCATCGAATTAGAGAGGCAGGATAAAAATCATATATGTATGAAAAGCTGGAGTATTTACAAAAATATCAGCAGAAACTGCTTGAGAGAAGAATAGGATGTACTGCTTTTGGGTACTTTCCATTGTATACTATTTGTCATTAATGATTACTATTTCAGTATGGTTTAATTCTATGTAATAAAAAATTATGTAAAATTACAAATCAGTGTTAAAATGAGATGAAAATATCATTGCAACTTAATTCCATGTTTTTGAAGTCCACAGAGTAAGGTACATTCACTCATTTAGAAAGCAAACATTTCTGGAACCCTGTTCTGATAGCATGATTGGAGCTGAGATTTGAGCAGAAATGAGAATATCAAAAGAAAATCTGCCTTATTTCTATATTTTTAAAGGAAGATGAAGACATACAAACAACATCATCTGGTAGTGGCTTTAATTGGGGTGTGCATGAAAATATATATGAACAGAGCCGAAACTTCTGAGTCTGAATCATTAAATCACTTTTCATTCTGTGCTGAGCTCCACTGCATAAAAAGCCTTTCTTTGGGAAGAAGTTGGAGAAAGGAAGTGCATGGTGCTATGTGGTGTAACTTAGGATGTCTGCATAAGGAAATCTAACACATTAATCCATTTTTGTCCTGCCTGCAGTATTATTTGCCTTGAAATCTTAGTACTCCAATTTCTACTGTGCCCAGAAAGTTTTGAGTCAGTAACCTCCCTCTCTCTTTCTTGTTGACAAGCTTACCTGATTACCAGGCAATTTCATTTAAATCCTATTACTTGCTTTAAGACTGTCAGCTTAATTACCTAAGGGTAGAGGTGAAAAAGAAATACATAGATACTACAAATGTGGGGGACAAAAAATTGTGCCTCATGTCATATGTGCCTCAGTGACACCTACCACCTTTGCAGATATGTATTCTAACAGAATATTTGTATGATAAAAATATTAAACTCTTACCTAAGGATTTATTTTCATCAATATCTATTAGAACAGACTTTTGTTACCCCATGTTAATAAAACCAAATGAACCAGTTCTTTATACGTTTTTGATAATTATATGTATCTAGACATGAAAATGTCTATTTCATCTTAGCTTTCTTCTCCAACTAATACACAGGTACCATTTGACCTTAATGGTAACAATAGGAATAAATATGAATTTTCTGGGATAAATGTCTGTGAAGAAATGATGGCATGAAATTGTTTTATTTTTTTTAATTTCTTTGGTTGTTTGTGAGACAGAGTTTAATGTATCTCAGACTGGCTTTGATCACCGTGTAGATTAGTGTAGCTTTGAAATTCTCATCTTTTTTGCCTCTACCTCCAGTAGGCTGGAATTACATGGGTATGCTACATACCCATTTTTTTATGTTCTTAGATTTTAGCAATTTAATCACAGTCCCCATATTAAAGCACACATTAGACATAATTGCCAGGTTATTAGAATTTGAAGCCTTAGTAGATGTATACAAGATAATTTGATTACATCCAGTTTTACCATTGTACATAATCCTCCTAGCTATTATTTCATAAAAAATTACCTCAGAGGTTGAAAGTGAAAACTTGAAAGCAACTGACTCAACCTAGTCATTAGCTAAAGAAATTTTGTTGTTGGGGCTGAAGAGGTAGTTCAGTGGATGAAAGCACTGGTTACTCCTGCAGAGGCCATGGGTTTGATTTTCACATACACATGGAAACCCACAACTGTCTTTAACTCCAGTTCTGGGGGTTCCACACTCCTTTCTGGCCTCCATGAACACTGAACACATGCACTGAATAAACATGCCGGCAGACAAAACATTTACAAATATATAAAAAAAAGTAATCTTTTTTTTTTTTTAAAAAAGTAAATCTGTTGTTTTCCCTGTGTCTTCTGCAGCTTTTTTCTACTGGAGGGAAAACAACATGTGACTATTTCGCTTGGTGAATCACAATAGAATATATTCAAACTAGGTTTAAGTGTACAATGACAGAGAATGGCATGGACCAGGCTATGATCTTTGTTTTCACAAGTTACAGAATTATTGTGACACTGCAACTTTTGTGCCCATATATATTTATATACTATTTTAAATCTTCCTATTGTTGTTAACTACAAAATAAGTAGGGTAAAAGTTCTAGATGTAAATTCCAAACCTGAAAGCAAAATTACTAATATTAATATATAAGGTTCGTGATGTCCACATCCAAGGATGGAAAATTATAATCTTCAAAAGTTACAAAAGACAAAGTTTTAAATTTTTAAATTACATTTATTTATTTATTTATGTGGAGAAAGAACTATGTAAGTAAGACCATGCATATAACAGTCTGAATTGTTAGCAGTGCTGATACAAGAGGAAACATGTTCTTGAGAATGATGGGTACTTTCTCCTCTCAGATAGGCTTTATTCAGGTGCCAGGGTGCCAGGCATATATGGTCACCAAAGTCTCCACTGAAGTCAGCAGCTCCTGGTCCTTTGCCTTGTGAACTCAAAGAATGAATTTCATGGATTAGTGAAGAGTGAGTTTAATGAGCAGTTTAAATTGAGAGAAAGTTTGCAGAGGATGTATTGGAAAAACATATATAGAATTCCTATACAGCAGGAAGGTTCCCCAAAAGGGCCTTTGTCTAGTAGTTAATAAGGCATTTTATTTTATTTACTAAGGAAACAAATTTGTCTTTGAAATGACTGGGCAGAGATAATGGGAGTTAGGCTAGACAGTCCATCTAGCCCAACCATAGATCTCCACAAGATGTCCATATGCCTCTTCACTTAGTGACTGGATTAGGGTTCCATAGCATATCTTCAAGGGCCAGAGAAGTGTCTGATCACACATAATTTTGAGACAGTTGTGTTCATCAGGTTGTTGTACAAAAGAGGAAGAAACAAAAACAAAACAAAAGCCAACAAAAAATCCTCATGAGTCACTGTCTCTAGCAGAAACTTTTCTGGTATTTTGGGCTTCTAGTTAGAACGGAATTTCCGGTAGAACCAAGCGCATTCCTGTCTTCTTTTCAGGATGGAACTGTCTGCTTTCAAGGTCCCTGCCTTAGGTTATTGATGATTTTATTTCTCCTATATTTATCAGGAACTTTTGTCCTCTCCTCTCTAACTTTATACAGTATAAACAGTTCTGTGGTAGTTCTTTGGGTCATCTAATGAATTAAACAGGCACCTGTGATCCCCTTCCCTGACTCAACCAATAAAATGGAACATTGTATGCTTGTTAGTGGTAATATTATGATTAAACTATTGCTGAAGTTACTACTAGACAGATGCTGAACTTTGACAGCTCTAATAAACCAGGTTTGACCACCCACCTTTAATAAGCAAACTGAAAAATCAAGTAGTGCCAAAAGCAGAAAAAAGGATATATCTTCAAATTTGTGACATTTGGAAGACAGACAAGATCTCTAGTAACCACCAAGCACATCTTTAGGTTGAGACCCGAGGTTTAGGTTTATGAGGAATGCAAAAGACAGTCATAATTAATCAGTATTCATCAAGATATGGCCATGCCCATGAGTCAACCTTCATTATCTGGGCTTCAGTCTCATCCTAAAGGTAGTCATTAGAACTGTGTGAAATCTCTTTTTAGGATACAACTTCCTCATATGGCTGGCACTAAACTGCATTATTTTGTTTCTCTCAGTATAAAACAACTGAGAAAATTCCAATTCCTTTGGGTCCATTGTTTCAATAATAGTCAAAGGTAGGGTCAGAGGTTCCTATTACCATTATGCCACATTTCTCTCAGGTCACTTACAAGATTATAGAGAGCAATCATACACACAAAAAAAATACAATGCAAGAAACTGAAAATAAGATGAATTGTATTTAAAATGCTTTCTTGGTACACTTTTTACAAAAGCTTGAAAGATAGTATAAATATTACATAATTGCAGAAAGATATGGTTGCATATGTCCAGTCATAAAGCTGACTTTTCAAGAGGATGTAGTTTTTGTGAGAGTTACACATAAGATGCTTTACTCTGCTTTCTTTGAATATATGTTTCTTAATGCATGTTCAAAAAAGTCATTTGCTTTAAGATATATTAATAAAAACCCTTAAGCCATATCTGCATTTTATATACTCAGTTTTAGTAGTAGGTAGAAAAAAAGTCTTTTATAAAGAAAGCTGTTTATTTTTTACAACTTTGTTCTTATTGGAAGTTTAAATACAGCACATTCATGCCAAAAAATTAAAAATAAAAATAAAATTCCAAAATACACTATTCAGTGTAGGTAGTTGAAAGTTAGGGAAGGATGAGAAAATTAGTAAATTGTTGTTACTGCAGGAATCATTACAGAACAATGAGTCTTAGTCTATGCCATTTATATCCTTTTAGAGGCTGTGATATACATTAAAGAACCTAATCCTTGATGAATACATGACTTTGGGGGTGAGGACAGCATGGAAAGAGAGATAGATTGAAGAGAGAAAAAAATAAATGATTTTTTTTATGTATTTATATTTAAATAATTTCTTGTCCTCTTGGAGGACTTTTCTCTAGACTTAAGAGAGACATGACCATTAGCTCACACAGGTATATAATTTCCAAATCTCTGTGTTTCTTTAATTGATGCCTCCATATATGAAGAAATATTTCTTGATCTTTCTTATTAAGATGCTTGAAGGTTAAAGTTTTATCTGTCTTATTCACTGTGGATTTCCAGGTTATTGTAATAGGGATCAAATGAAAAGAAACATGAAAACTAATGAGAAAATGTCATGAATTTATCATAATTCCTTAATTATTATATACTAATTTTTCAGAATTTTGGGTTTATGGTAGTTTGAATGAAAATTGCCCATATAGGCTCATAACTAGTGACATTATTTCAAAGGATTAAGACATGTGCCCTTGTTAGAGTATGTGTGACCTTATTGGAGGAAGTGTGTCAAGGGGCCTGGGCTTTGAGGTTTCAGAAGTTTAAGCCAGGCCCAGTGGATCACTCTCTCTTCCTGCTGCCTGGTGCTTCAGATGTAGAACTTTTTCTCTAGCACCACATGTGCCTATATGCCACCATGCTTCCTGCCATAATGATAATTGACTAAACCTCTGAACCTGTAAGCTAGTCCAAATTAAATATTTTCCTTTATAAGAATTGTTGTGGTCATGGTGACTCTTCACAGCAATAGAAACCCTAACTAAATCAGCATAATTATAACTAAATCAGGATAATTATAACCATTTCCCACATGTTAGATGTATTAGACAGGTTTCTCTAGAGTAACAGAATTGATAGAATGAATGTGTTGTGTTGTGTTGTGTTGTGTTGTGTTGTGTGTGTGTGTGTGTGTGTGTGTGCACGTGCATGTGTGTGTATTGGGAGTGGGTGTGTATGTGTGTGTGTTGATTTATTAGAGTACTTAAAGTAGTCTAGCTAGTAGTCCAGCTAGTCCAAAAATGGCTATCTACAAAAGGAAAGCACAAGAATCACATTTATCTATTCCATGAGGCTGTATGTCTCAGCTGATCTTCCGTATATTTCAGAATCCTGAAGAAGTGGGATCTAAGGCCAGTAAAGGAATAGACTTATCAGCTAGAATGAGGACAAGCAGGAAAAAGAACAAAAGCTTCCTTCTCCCATGTCCTTTATATAGACTGCCACTAGAAAGTGTGACCCAGATTTAAGGTGGATCGGCAAACCTCAAAAGACCAGGATTAAGTTTAGGTCTTCTTATTTCAAATTATTTAATTAAGAAAAATCCCTCATAGGTGTATCCAGCTGCTTGGACTTTAGTTAATCCAATATGCATTCTAGTTTACAACTAAGAATATGCATCACAAGTCCACCCTTTTTCACCTTGACACACAATTATATCTCCTTATGTTAGACTTAATTTACAAATGAAAACAATAACCAGGTCATAATTATACATAACAGGATATAATTGCCCCATATACAACCACAATTACATTACATATTTAGCTAAGTCCTAATTACACCTAATGTGCTATAAGTATCCCTTGTATAACCACAAATGCATAAATTTAACTAGGCCATAATTGTGCTTAATGAAATAACTATACCATGACCAACCACAAATGCATTATAAATATTAGAACAGGTGGCAATGTCCCATGTGGGACTTTCTTCTAGTATCTCAAAACTTAAACATGATAACCACTGATATTCTCTCAATTGATGTTCTTTTACATGATAAAAAGAGAGGAAATAACACAAGTAGCTGCACAAATACATTCTTCACACAATATGGCAGAAACACTCATGTCCATTAAAATCTTCATTCCACAATTGGTCACATGACCTTAGCTTGTATTCAAAACTACCTTCCTACCTTCCTCTACTGCCCATTCTGTATTTCCTCCTCCCTCAACAAGTACCTCATTAGGTCTTGGTTCTTTTCCTGGAGGAATGACTCATAACTTCATATCTAAAGGCTTTGTGCCCTTTGTAATCTGGCCTATGCTGGATTGTTGTAGGTACCTATTCACTTTATTCACAGGATATGGTAGCATCAAAAGATGCTTTACTGGTTCTCCTGAAATCCAGATAATCTTTCTTACATACATTATGAAGAAGCAATCCAATTTCGCCTTGGTAATCTGGATCAGTCACCCCTGCTAACACCTATTTTTCTTTACCTGTTGGCTTAAGGCAGTGGTTCTCAACCTGTAGGTCACAAACCCTTTGATAAACCTTTGTCTCCAACAATATTTACATTACAATGCATAAGAGTAGCAAAATTACAGTTATGAAGTAGCAATGAAAATAATTTTAGGGTTGGGTGTCACCATAACATGAGGAACTGTATTAAACGGTTTCAGCATTAGGAAGGTTGAGAACTACTGACCTAAAGGATTCAGAAACCCAAAGTGGCCAAAGGGAAGTCTGAACTCTAGAACAATTAAATGTTTATTGTGCCTTCTGGCAAAAGCATTCCCGCCTCTAAGTTATGACACAGGGCTGAAAAGTTAATACATCTTTGAGATAAAATTGTAAATGTATGATGCTGGTCTTGCCAACTGAAAGGAAAATGCTTTTGTTGATCCTTATGGAAAGGTACTGAAAAAAGACATTTGCTAGAACAATAGCTGCATACTGTGTACAAAGAGATATGCTAAGCTACTTAAGTAACGACACCACATCTGGCACAGCAGCTGCAATTGGAGTCTTTACTTGATTGAGTTTTCAATAGCCAGCTGTCATTCTCCACAATCCATCTGTCTTCTACCAAGATAGAAGAGTTAAAGAGATATGTAGTGGGAACCAAAACCCTTGCATCTTTCAAGTCCTTGTTGGTGGCACTAATTTCTGTAATTCCTCCTAGGATGTGATAATGTCTTTGATTTATTTTCCATGGTACAGGCAGTTCCAGTATATTCCTTTGGCTTCCTAACCATAATATCCCTCACACCATAGGTCAAATAACCAATGGAAAATTCTGCCAAGTTCTATGTATAGACAACTATCCCAATTTTTCATTCTGGAACTGGGGAAGTAACTACAGAATGAGTTTGGGGATGCACTGGACCTGCTATGCACCAGACATCAGCCAAAGCTCCATTAATCACCTGACTTTCATAGGAACGCACCTTAATTGGAGGACCACAATGCTTCTGGGGGTCTCATAGAATTAGTGCCAATTCTGCAATGGTTGAGAGACAGTCCTAACTGACCTACTCTGGTGATGGGATGGCCAAACACCATAATTGTCGTGCTAGAAACCCCAAACAACGACTGAGGGATCTGTATGCAGAGATCCACAGCTAGGCCCCGGGTGGAGCTCTGGGAGTCTAGTTAGCGAGAAAGAGGAGGGTTTATATGAGCGAGAATTGTTGAAACCAAGGTTGGATAAAGCACAGGGACAAATAGCCAAATGGATGGAAACACATGAACTATGAACCAATGGCTGAGGGGCCCCCAACTGGATCAGGCCCTCTGAATGGGTGAGACAGTTGATTGGCTTGATGTGTTTGGGAGGCATCTAGGCAGTGGTACCAGGTCCTGGGCTCATTGCATGAGTTGGCTGTTTGAAACCTGGGACTTATGCAGGATCG
Source organism: Peromyscus leucopus (assembly GCF_004664715.2). NCBI lineage: Eukaryota > Metazoa > Chordata > Mammalia > Rodentia > Cricetidae > Peromyscus > Peromyscus leucopus. Next base: position 79,687,819 of record NC_051083.1, on the reverse strand, counting down.
CTTGGCTTGACCTGGGAGGAGGGGACTGGACCTGCCTGGACTGAGTCTACCAGGTTGATCTCAGTCCTCGGGGGAGGCTTTGCCCTGGAGGAGGTGGGAATGGGGGGTGGGCTGCGGGGAAGTGGAGGGGAATAGGAGGGGGGAGAACAAGGGAATCCGTGGCTGATATGTAGAACTGAATTGTATTGTAAAATAAAATAAAATAAAATAAAATAAAATAAAATAAAATAAATGGAAAAGAAAAAAAAATAATTAGTGCCAATTCTGAACCAGTATCCAACAGACCTAGGAAAGACTGATTGTTTCCTTTCCCCTGGTGTACATTTATCCTTGTAAAAGGACTCAGATACCTCTGGGTATGGACTGGAGAAAAGCTAACAGTAAAATTATTAAATATTTTAATGAAGTCCTTCCACAGGGGGATCTTGTTTTCCCTTCATTCAAGGGGGTTTGGGCCTGAAAACTGTCTCAAGTGTGGAAACTGGATTTACAGGCTGAGATTCCCTCGTGACATGATTCAGTGAAACCTTTCTTGCATATTTGAGAATTTTCCTGCTTACACAGATCAACAAAAATTCAATAGGCTTCTTACCTTTTTATTGCCTGGAAATACCATAAATGATTAGCTAGTACTAAAGGTCCATATGAGTCATGCTATCAGAAAAATCATTTTGCCTGTGCTGCTCATTACAGGTCAGGTCATTATAGACATTGCTTTGACTATACTGCCTATTATGATAACTATGATGACATTGCCTTTGGCAATTCAGTGATGCAACCTGGACTATGCTACTTCTCGGCCTGTGCATGCACACTCACTGATGCCACTCCTGTATGTATGTATAAAGGGGGTTTATTAGAATGGTTTATAGTCTATAGTCCAGCTAGTTAAACAAAGTATACCTAGGAACAGAAGGCCCAAGAATTCAGTACTTGTTTAGTATATGAGACTGAATGTCTCAGCTGCTCTTCAGTATTTACTGGAATTCTGAAAAAGTAGGCTCCAATGTCACTGAAGGAATGAAGTGCTAATGAGAGGGAGATCAAGAAAACAAAGGCAAATTTCCTTCTTCCATATCCTTTATACAGGCTTCCAGTAGAAGTTGTGGCCCAGATTAAAGGTAGATAGATCTTCCCACATCAAATGGTTTAATTAATGAAAATGCCTCAGAGGTATACCCAGTCATTTCAGGTTTTAGTTAATTCCAGATGTAGTCAAGTTGACAACCAAGAATAGCCATCACACTGGTACATCAACATGACATAAAAATTACTCTCCTGTATTCTTTAAAAATAATGTGTCTGATCTAAAAAAATAAGAAGGAATAAAGAAAAACTCATAAGTAATGTCAAGCCTTTGTGAGTCAGAGTTCCTGGAAAGAAGCTGTGACTATAAAGGCTAACTGACTGATTAGAATTTCAAAAATTAAGAGAAGTTGGAATGATATAAGTACAGAGCCAAATTATCATGGAACATCTTTTAGTCTGCTTTAGAAATAAATAGCCATTTATTTCTATGATGGTTAGTTTTAAATGTCAACTTGCTACAGCCTAGAATCATCTGAGAAAAAACAGCTTCAGTTGAGGATCTGGATCATGTTGGCCTATCTTTGGGGGATTGTTTTGTTAAGTGATGTATGAAGATTAGCTCATTGTGGACAGCACATTTCCCTGCACAAGGGGTCCTGAATTATATAGAACAGGAGAAAGCTAGAGGAAAGATCAATAAGTGACAAGCAGGCAGACTGGAGTTATTTGTTTCTCTCTTCTCTTGTCTACTGATGTTGATGTAGATGATGAGTTTAGCTGCTTGAGTTTCTGCCTTCATTCCTTCTCAATGATGGTTTGGAACCTGGAATTGTATTTCTAATAAACTCCTTATACCCCTATTTTGCTTTTTTGTCGGAGTATTTTAACCACAGGAATGGAAATGAAGCTAGGACAATTACTCACATATCTTTGCAGTCTAAAATATTGTAACACTAAATGAAAAGCTAAACATCTGAGCCCTGTAGCTCAAATTTCCCAGCTTCTCTGTAAATACTCTGCCTAATGGTCTAGCAATGTATTTGAAAAATATCTAGATTTATTAATTTCTTTTTCTTTTTCCTGTTACTATTACCTTCATAATATGACTTTTATGTTGGACCATGAAATTTGGGGTGAAATAATTCTGTGTTACCTAGCCATGGTCAATGATATTTAGCTCCAGAATAAAATGTCCCTTATAAACTTTGAAGTGAGAATTTTGTTTCTTGTATGGACAATATTTTACACAAATTATCTCAGTCAGTTCCCAGAACAACTCTGGAAATGACAACCTAGTATACTACTGTACCATTTGACAGATGAGGAAATAGACCAAAGAAAGTAAATTTCCAGTTACATAGCAGCACTGAAGATAACAAACTCTGAATCTTATATTAGGCTGCTTTGTGTCTTCTATGACAGCTCACCCTATGTGTGCTAGCTAGTTTTAGGCCAACTTGACAGAAGCCAGAGACATATATTTGAAGAGGGAATCTTAACTGAGACAACATTTCCATAAAATGTACCTGTAGGTAAGTCTGTGGTGCACTTTCTTGATTGGTGATAAATGATTGGGGGCCCAACACATTGTGGGTAGTGTCACCCCTGGAATGATGGTCCTAGTTGTTATAAGAGAGAAGGCTGAGCAAGCAGTGAGGAACCAGCCAATAAACAGCACTCTTTCATGGCCTCTGCATCAGCTCCTGCCTCCAGGGCCCTGACCTTCCTCAGCAATGGAATGTTACCTGAGGGTTATAAACTGAAGTAATCCCTTTCCTCCTCCAGTTGTGTTTGGTTGTAGTGTTTATCACAGTACTAGAAACCCTAAGTAAGACACTGTTTTAAAAAATCAGTATGCCATTCTAAACAACAAAGACTTTTTTATTCCCTCAAGTATAATCTAGACTATGTTATCTCTTTGCAAATCATGGACTTTGATAATAAAAATATTTCTACTATTATAAAAGACTTGCAAATTGCACAAGAATTATTTAGATCCTTATTCATGATAACCAAAATATGAAACTAGTCTAGATGTTCAAAGTTAGAGAATGCTTAAAAAGCTGGCATAATAATAAAATGAAAATATCACCTAGTAGTAAAAAGTCATGAACTAATAGACACAATATACATGAATTAAAGAACATTGTTTTGAGTGAATGAAGTCTTACACAAATTATGAACTATGTGAATTTATTTATACTAAATCATAGAGAATACAAAACTAATATGTGGTGGAAATTAACCAGTACGATAGTTACTTCTTGCAACTGGAGCTGAAGATTCTTACTAATAAAATGATAACAATGAAAGTCAAGGGCAAATTGCATTAACTAGTATAAAGAAGTTAGAAAAAAATGTCCGATATCTTCATTTTTATTCTGAGACAGGATCTCGTGCAGCCAGACTGGCCTCACACTTGGGCTATGTACCCAAGGTTGCCCTTAAACTTTCGATTCTCTTTCTTTCACCTATTGAGGGTTAGTACCTAGGGCATATGCCAGCACAATTAATTTATGCAATACTGGGGACTGAATTCAGAGCTTTATGCATGCTAGACAAATACTCTACCAACTGAGTTACATCTTCAGTCCCTGGTAATTTCTTACTCAATTGAACATAGGTCTAATTGTATAGTGAAATTATATGTTCAAATCTTTATCTTCAGAATTCATGAGCACTGAATGGAGGATAACTGGAATTATGAATAAACTTGGAAGAAATATCAATGTCAATGGTAACATTGAATAAAATTTGCAAAAGAAAAGCTTCTTGAGCAGATTTTTCCTACAATGTCTTGGAAATCATACTGAGAATCAATGGGATAGTACTAAAGAAAACTTAAGTTAATATTAAGTAGAAGTCTTTGGTTTACATGAAATAAATGCATACAGAATATTGCCTAGAAATTGAGAAACTAAGAGGCAAACATCTTTGATGTGTGTAAGCTCATCAACTCAATATTGGTGTGAAAACGCTTCTTGGAAAGTTGAAAAGGGAGGGATGGTGGTGAGGACTTTCTGCTACATTACTATATCTGCTAAATTACTATATCTTCCTCAATGACTGGCTCTCTGAGAGATGATTTACAAGGAATGTTTTGGAGATTTGAGAGTGGAAGAATGAAACAAAATTTTTGATTTCTGCATTCAAGCTTAGGAACATTTCAGAGAGCTGTAAAGGACTACTCGCAATAACACTGGAAGACACGATGCAGCTTTTACACATAACAATAATAGTCTTTCTATTATTCTTCTATTCAGGAAGATAAAACTTCTAGGCCAGGTCAAATTTATTGTCACAGTTGGAGAGTCCAGGGCCCCTACAATTCCGGGTTAGAGAATACCTCTACAACATTTAGCTAAGCATTATTTTTTCTTCTCATCAATCTATCAATCATAGAAATTGCTCCTTTTCTCCTGGGAAGGAGTGAATGTTCTTTCCTCTGTTTTCCTATAAGAGAAAAAGAGTATAAATTTCCTCCCTTTCATGTTCCAATCAGTCTTCATCACTCTGTTGAGGATCAAATTCAAGGTCTTGAACATACGAGCCAAGCTTTCTACTACTTGACTACACTTCTTAGTTATCACAAGTCATTGAGGATGAACTTCCCACATTATTTCAAGATGTTTTGGAAGGGTCTTAATTTAGAGGTACACATTTCCTTCTTTGTGCTCGCCTCTAGTTATATACAAACCTTCCAGTCTACCACAGGCTTGTAATACAGCCTGGTTCTAAAATTCTTTGTTTATTCTCAAAAAAAATTCCTGAGAGGTATATAGCATATTCATTATCATCTCCATTTCACAAATAAGGTAATAGATTCAGAGAGATTGATTTATTACATGGCAAGATTGGAACTAGACCAACATACTCCTGAGTAATGCTTTTATGCAAATTCATAAATTATATTCAATTTCTCAATGTCTCATTTATTCTCTTACAGATTTATTAAGTTATTAATTTATTAATCATTTTCCATGCATCAGACACAGTATATACTGGATTTATTTTGATATGCATTTCAATACATAAATTCATTGTTATAAGTCTATGTTTTGACAATGTAAGTTAACAGTAAATATTTGATGAATCAAACTCTTCTTTATTTTCAAAGGTATTGATTCATATTAATAAGCTGAGGTTTCACATTGTGGCAGACAATTTTATGTTGAACATTTCTAAAGCATTTAAATATCACATTATAAAATAATAAGACATATTTTAGAAAATTAGACACTACAAAAAAGAAAAATCTCTGTAATTTCTCCAACATAAGTACTGTTACTGTTTTTATTCAGTTATATCTGAAAACTAGTATTGGAAGGATTTATCTTAAGATCTGTGTACTACTTTCATGTTTTATTTAATTCTTACAATAATCTCCATCATGAGCAATGTTTTAGCTCTAATTTAAAAAAATCAGTTCCAAAACTGAAAGAAAACAGGACTTTTAAACCTACAGCTTATCATGAAGGCTTGCTGAACATGGGCTAAGGGACAACTTCTCTCTACTAAAACCCTTTCTGGAGTTCCTCAAAAAGAACTGCGTGCTGTCATCATGTTACTGACCATTCATCTTAAGGCAGTTAAGTCCCTTCCAAAATCAGTCTACTAAAGTAGCCTCGGCACAACAAAGCCTCCAGTGCCACCAGGATGAATGAAGATGTGTTGGAGAGGCAGGAAAGAAGGAAAAGCAACGTCATTTTTTCTGTTGTTGTGGTGATTTGGGGGGGGGAGTTGTTTTGTTTTTGCTTTTGTTTGCATGGTTGCTTACTTTATTTTATTTTCTTTTGTTGGGGGACACAGCAGAGATGAGGGGAGGAAATGGGGCATCTGGAGGTGAGCATAATTGGGGTGAGTGATGTGAAACTTACAAAGAGTCAATAAAGAAGTTAAATTAAAAAAATTAGCTTCTGGAAATTTCACTAGTGACCTTGGAAACACCAAATTCCATAAGCAATTTCCCATAAGCCTTTTAGTTGGCTGCTGGCCTACAGAAATTGACACCTTTAATCTGTGCCTTCTTGAAACTCTTATCTTTCTTTGTGTGAAAGGAATGACTCCCATTTCTACTCTGCTGTCTGCAGTTATGGAACTGTTTATGGTATGATTTTCTTCCATTTGAGTTCCACAACACTATTATTCTTGAATACAGTTTTGGTTAACTTTTTCATCTAATTTACTCTTAAAGACTGACATCCACATAATTGGCTTACCCTGCATTTTAAATACTAATGATCTTCATATCTAGTTTACTCATTAAAAAGAATATATATTCATGGATGTTACAAAAACATTCATCCATTGAGAAAAATTTAAAACATGCAGAAATGGGGAAAGGAAAGTAACGTGATCCTCCTCTCAGCTAGAGATAATGATTGTTATTTTTGTGTTTTATTTTTTTTTTAAATATTACTGTGTTTCTTAATAGGTTTTCACGGTAGTGTATATATACAATTCTAATTTGCACAAATGAAAATATCTTTTCCTTGTCTTGAAATCCTATTACAAAACCAAGCTACATTAATCAGTGTTATGCCACTTCTAAGAGTAAGTTTTCTTCCAGAAACGACAGAAGAGTGTTCCAGAGCCCATTCTATAGAGTAGCTTCTGAAAGCTGCTTTTTAAATCTGCTTCTTTTCAGTTCCCTCCATTACTCCCTGTGTTCTTTTTGGTGTTAGACTGCTCAGAAAAGGCCTGTTACTAAAAAGCTCTTCAGACAAAAATTTCTCTTACCTTGTTTTTGTATATCCTTCTCTACACTTAAGTAGTCTTACCATATCACAAAAGTATGATGAGTAACAGCAGCCATCTTATTGCTCATTTTACTACATATTACCAATTTTAAAAAATATTTTTTAAAGATTTTATTTATTTATTATGTATACAGTACTCTGTCTGCATGCATGCCTGCAGGCCAGAAGAAGGTGCCAATTCTTACTACAGATGGTTGTGAGCCACCATGTGGTTCCTGGGAATTGAACTCAGGACCTCTGGAAGAACAGCCAGTGCTCTTAACCGCTGAGCCACCTCTCCAGCCCCTTTAAAAAATATTTAAGAAGAAAATATTCAGCCTGGCAATGGTGGTGCACTCCTTTAATCCCAACCCTTTAAATACCAGCAGAGGCTGTGAGTTCAAGGTCAGCCTGGTCTACAAAGCGAGTTCCAGGACAGGCTCCAAAGCTACACAAAGAAACTCAGTCTCAAAAATTAAAAAAATAATTGAAGAAGAAGTTGAAGAAGAAGAAGAAGAAGAAGAAGAAGAAGAAGAAGAAGAAGAAGAAGAAGAAGAAGAAGAAGAAGAAGAAAATATTCTAGATTACACATTTTTATTTTATTCAAATAATTATGTTTATTAGTGTTTTACTTACATACATGTATGTGAACCATGTAGAGGTCAGAAGAGGGCACAAGATCCCCTGGAACTTGAGTTACAGATAGTTGTAAGCCATCATGTGGGTGCTGGGAATGGAACCTAGGTCCTCTTAAGGAGCAATAAGTACTCTTAACTAAGCTACTTCTCCAGCCCTGAAACTGGTCAGTTTAAAATTACTTATTGGTGACTCTCTTCCCACCCTAATTGCCTTAATGATAAACTTTAAACTTTCAGTCTAGAATGTAAATCCCTTTAAGACATAAATGAAATTGTGTGTAGTATTAAGTCTAGTACAGTTTACCTGTCCTCTTCATGATCTGGCTCTTGTCCACCAATCTGTGATTATTTCTCCTTATATTGCCTGAATCTTGCACACCAATAATTCTGAACTACTTTTTATTTTCCGGAAATTTCTATTTTCTTGTTTATTTGAAGGTATGAAATTTACTTGAGGTGGTTCCCCTTTCTTTGACTGACACTAGGACAGCCATGTGGTTATTAAATATTTGGATGATTAAAATTTTGTGGTCTAGAATTGCCTATAGTATATTTATAAACAAGAAAATAAAAATCACTATGTATAATTTTATTGCTTACATGATCTTAATTATATAATAAATGAGAAAAATATATAAAGATGTTATAATAGATTAGGTTTAGATGGCATGTTATAGAGTAATTATATTTTTATACTTTTAAAAATTAAAGTTTACATAATGCTTATGTTTTGCATATATCAAAAATGTATTTCAAAAACTTTCATACTTCATTCGTCAGAATATTTAAGGACCATCTTTGTATCTCCAGGAGCAGCTTACATAGGTTTTGGCAGAAAATAGGAACAAAAATATAAGACATCAGCTAGTTTGCTTTGGAAAACTTCTGAAGTAACATTTATTCTTAATTATGGCTCACATAAACACTTGAAGTAATGAAAATTAACATCAAATCAATTCATCTGTGTGTTTTTAAACTGAACATTGAGTGGTGAGACAGGAGACGATTAAGAAAATGGCAATTTTTTTTATTGTGGTGGGTTATTTTTATACAAAGAAAGTAATGTGCCATAGTTCCAAATACAGAAGGATATAGTATGTGGAGTTATATTCTGTTAGCTTAACTTAATTAGCTTCATGAACTAGTGCTTTGGACTGGTTACTAATGATGGTGTTGGCTGAAAAAGAGATGGCTGTCAAATTACAGAATCATGTCAGGAAAATAGAACCCACTTAAAGATATGTAATGTATTGATTTTATTGCTTGTAGAAGGTGTGATTCATCATTTGGTTTAGTTTTAAATCATTTCTAAAAGGCTGTCACTGACAGCTATTTCACACTATTAAAACCCCCAGTCATTTGTCGTGCATTGATTCAATTCCAACTTCCATATACCTTTTATTATTTTAATTAAAATTTTTCTTTGCCAAGTATTATATTCTCACTCTGAAATATTGAAGCCAATCAAATACCTATAGAGTAAAAGGTGAGGTTTTCTTCATAGTTCCCTTAACTTCCATTCCCAAGTGAATGTTTTCTTCTAAGAGGTAGCCATCATGAAGGTTGATATGTGTCTGTCCAAAATTCTGCCTATGAAACTAAATCTATACATATGTGCAAACACTCATGTATTTTCACACATAGGTATTTATTTGCATATATATTTCTAAAAATACGTATATTTGCATTTGTATACATATATAAATATACATATACAAATAAACATACACAAAACATCTGCAAGTATGTGGTACTCCTACATTCTTTAAATGACAACATCTTGTATAAGGAAGTCTACAATTTAATTTTCCACTGACAACTTTTAACCATGTCAGTACAAACAGAGCTATCCCTCTTTGTTTCTATTACTTCGAAGTTAATAATATCAATGTATTATCAATGTACCACAATTCACTAATCACTCTCTTTTTGAATGATAGGACTTTTAAAAAGGTTTGTTTTTATTTTATGTGCATGGATGTTTTGCCCACATGGATGTAGGATCATTTAGAGGATAGAAGATGGCATCAGATGCTCTAGAACTGGAGTCAGAGGCAGTTGTTAGCTGGCATGTGGGCACTAGGAATTCAACCAAATTCCTCTGCAAAAGCAACAAATACTCATAAGTGCTGAGGCATATATCCAGCCTCTTGAGTAATAGTTTGATGCTAACTTGCTTATTTGATAGTATTTTCCTATAGAATCTTGCAGTAAACATGCTTATACATGTTTATTTGGGTTCAAGTTCAAATATTTCTTTATCACAGTTTAAAACTACTATTGCTAGGTCCACTTTTATCTTTACAATGTACTACAAAATGTCCTTCAAAATCATATCCTATCCCAACTAACAATAGATGGAACTATCTATTTCTACATACTCTGACCAACTTTTCCCTCGATGGGGAAGGGTTGTTTTCTTTCTCATCAATTAATAGGCACTTACTTAATGTTTCAGGTTATTAACGTTTGACTTAATGGTGATGTATATATAGAAAATAAATTTTCCCAGAATATTGCTTGTCTTTTCTTTCAATGTCTTCAGTTTACACTCTGTTCTCATTTTGCTTTCAGGTTTCAGACCAGAGTCCACAGTGATTCTTTCCTTTATTCCTGTACATTTAAGGTTGTACTTCCTTCCCTACCTGGTTCCTACAAGAGTTACTTTGTTATTTCATTTTCTTTAGATCCACTGTTGTATAGCTGCATCTATTTTTCTCGTGGGTTTGGTAGTGTTTCTGGCATTATACCACTGTGTGTTCTCCAAGCTTCCTGATTTTTTAGACATTTTGTTTGGTGTTCAGCATTAATTTAGTAAAAGTTTCTTACATTGGAGGGCTGAGGATGTGTGTGTATAACCCTGGTTTTAAGCTCCTGTAACATACTGCTGTATCAAGCTTCCACATTGGAGGGAAGGTCATTATGACAGAAGATGTTCTGAAGAAAGGTGAGAGAATTCCATCCTGCTGGGAAGTTCCATAAGAAACAGGATGTTCTGCCTATGTCATCATTGCCCCAGCACATTATGCAGGTGAGAGTGGCCAACCAATGTCTGGTTTAACTTGAGGCCCATGCCACAAGAAAGAGCCAATACCCTACTCTGCCTGAATGCCAAGGAACCAGAGACTGGATAACACAGAGACCTAGTGAAGGCCAAACATGATAGGCAAAAAAAAAGGCAGTGAAATGATTACTAATGATATTCTTCTATACTCAGTAGGGTGCCTTGTTTAATTGTCACCAAAGAGACTTCCTCCAGCAGTATATGGGAGCAGGTGCGAGCCCCATAACCAGACATTATGCTGAGAGAGTATAAATTGGAGGGCTCCATTGGGCTCTCCTTGGAACTTGGGACACCCCTCAGAGGAGGAAGAGGAAAGACTAGGAGTCAGAAAGGATGGAGACACTAGAAGAACATGTTCCACTGAATCAACTAGGTAGGGCTCATATGGGCTCACAGAGACTGAAGTTGCAAGTACAGGTCCTGCATGGGTCTGTACTTGGTCCTCTGCATATATGTTATGACTACTAGCTTGGTGTTTTGTGAGAATTCTAACTGTGGAAGTGGGCATACCTCTGACTGTTTTGCCTTTCCTTGAGACTCTTTTCCTCCTATGGAGTTTCTTTGTCTAGCTTTGATATGGTACTTTCGCCTTGTCTTATTGTTTCTTATTTTGTTATGTTTGGCTGTTGTCTCTTAGAAGTCAGCTCTTTTCTGAAGAAAAAACAGAGAGGGAGTAAATCTGAGAGAGAGGGGAGGGGAGCGAGTAGCTGGGAGGAGTGGTGGAGGAAATTGTGCTCAGACTGTATAGTATGAGAAAAGAATATATTTTCAATATATAAAAAAGGAAACATGGTGTTCAAAGATGATAGGGTGAAGCAACAGGGTATTCTAAGGGGAGGCAGTTCTCTGTCTGGGGGTAGTTCATGTCTCCCCAGGAATAAGTTTCATAAAATACACATACATTGCTTAGCACTGTCCCTTCAATGTCATGTAGAATGTTCTATAAGCTCCCTATATTTCCATTATGAATATGTTTAACATTTTTACAATTGTCCAACAGCTGATTGTTTTTTATTATTTTATCTTTACCTGCCAGAGAAATTTATAATTACTAATTCTTTTCCATATTCTTGGATTCTCCATGTCTCTGCCTGTTTGCCTCTTCATGAATGCTGTTTGCATTTTCAATCCATTCCCTTAACACATTAGTTACTACTGTCGTAAAATTCTGATCAACTGTAATAAATGTGTCATATTAGAGCATGGTGAGATGCATACATAAACTGTTCACACTGTTTCTTATGTTAGAATGTTCTCTGTGATTTTTCTGCATGTGAAAATTTTATGTTGTATACACAGTGTAACAGAAAATGAGGCTAGTAACCCTATAGAGAATATCATTTGTGAACATGGTGAAGCATTGAGTTTGTTTCATGTTTTAACTGGAGAGGTTGAACGTCTTCATGTGTCTCCAGTGACGTTCTTTATCTTCTTTATTGTTTTTTGACTTCCCTAGAACTTTACCTAAAGTCAGGCTCTTTAAGTTCTTTAACTGAAAAAGTCCATTGTTACTAATGTGAGCTCTGTGGTCAAGTATAAGATATGGAATATTATCTGTCATTCAGCTTTACATATCTTGTATCATATCATTTAAAAATCTATTATTTTGTAAAGCTGAATCTATTGTTCTTTCTTCTCATACTTTCTGAGATTTGTTGTCTTGTTTAAGTTAACCTTCACCACTTTAGTATTAGCCCAAGATTTATGTACTGTCAATTTTTATCTTTGTGATAAATTTACTTTTTAGACTGTGTGTGTCTGGATCTAGGTATCTGTGAAGAGAATATATCTACATATCTAAAAAATGATGAACAAATAACATGTATGTATGAATTTGGCACCTGGGTTCAGAAATGAGGTATTTTGAAGTAAGGTATTATCAGTAACTCAAAAGGCCCATTTCCCTTCATGAAGTAACTAGTACCATGATTATTGTAAATGTTATTTTCTTGTCTTCTTTCTTTTCTCTTTTAATATCTTTTAAGTATTGTTGGTGTTTTTGGAGGTATGTGTGCAAATGTACTTGCCTGGGAATATATTTGTGGAGGACAGATGTTGATGTTAGGTGTTTTCTTCCATCATTTTCCAACTCATATTTTGAGATACAGTCTCTCACTGAACATGGAATTTTCCAGCAAGCCCCAGGGATCCTCTTGTGTCCACAACCAATACTGGTACCAGAGGTGTGCTCTTCCATGCTTTTTTTTTTCACATGATGTTGTTCCAGATGGAGGTACTCATGTTTACTCAGCAAGTACTTTGTCTGCTGAGCTACCTCTTCAGCCCCTGTATTTTTTTCTGTATGGTTTTACCACTTGTGTATGTTCCAGAATGAATTATTTTTTTTACTTACTTTGTGATTTTATGTAAATGAAATCATAGAGTACTATATTAGTCATGATGCTTCAGAAACAAAAGAATGTTGGATTTTATAGAAGGAGGTTTTTGAATAGGGTATATAATAGGATGTCAAGCTCTAAATCTGCTGCATGGAACAGTAGCTAGCCACTCAGGAAAGGCTCTGTTGTAGTTTCAGTAGAAAGTTGGGCCATCTGGATTCTCAAAAGAACTGATATTCCAGTTCAGGTGTAAAGGCTGACTACTATAAAGTAGGAAAAATTGATATTGTAAACAATGTCCAAAGAGAGGTTTCTGGAAAATTCTTTCTTGATCAGGTGAAGATGATTTTGTTTTGTCTATTAAATCCTTCAGCTCATTAGATAAGGGTTATCTAACATATAGAAGGCAATTTTATTCATGATTAATAAGCCAGATTAAATAGTACTATCTCCTCAGAACATCTTCATAGAAACATCTGAACAATGTTAGAACAAATATGTGGACATATTATGAACCAGCAAAATTGACACATAACATTAAATCCCCTATTAGTTGATTTTTTTGCCTAAAGTTACATTATTGCAGATCACAATGTTGGTAAATGTCAACGTAATTGTTTTCATTCAGATTGTTGACTGTATCACAACGGTTGACAGATATTTGGCTTGTCTCATGTAATTATGTGTGCAAATTTTATCATATCTTTTTGAATGTATATGTGAAAAAGAATTTTTGTAGTATTGAGTTTTGAAACAAGACAGGCAAAAGCTCTGCCACTGAGTTACACCTTGAATCTTTTAAGAGTTACTATTAGGTAATCCTAGGAGGGGATATGCTGAGTTGAAGGTATATACATGTTCCATTGACTAGGTAACAGCAAACTGTATTTCATTCACATTCCTTCAACTTCTTCTAGATTGTCTTTCCTGTTTCTTTTGTGTTCATTCTTCCCTGTAATCTTGAGATCATCACACTGTGACAGTAAATCACTTATTCTTTATTATAGCTTCTGAGGTTTGTATTTTGAATAAGAATCCCACTCTTGCACCCAACGTACAACATATAAACATATAAATTTTAACCCATTACAGTATTGCTTGTGTGCTATACTTAAGTTTGGAATTAATTTTCTAAAACTCATCCATTACAATTTATTTGATATACAGTATTTCCAATAGTTATATAAATAACCACATTTATTGGAAGGTAAATTTATATATAATTGATAATTAAGATTTCAGTTTTTTTCCAGAACAATATTTTACTTGCTAACATTTTTCTGTATGATATGGTCTCTGGAGGAATATCTTTGTGTTCTTTGCTTCTGCAACCTTTATACTGTAACCTTGTTGGCTTCAAACAAATTTACACTTTCATACTGACCAGATGCACAAAATTAATATGTGGCCAGAACCACTTGTCTGACAGTCTGCAAGTGAGGTTTTGTTCCATGAACAGTCCTGCTTCTGGGGGCCACAAGCTTTTCTTAGCTCGTGGCTAAATGACTCCAGGGTTTTATTTCCATCTTTGCTAGGTTTTTTCTCTTCTTCTGTGTAACAGCCTCTTAATTCACATCGATATGCACATTTGTCATAGATTCAGTGTCCACCCAAGCAATCCAAAACAATTTCCTCATTTCATTATCCTCTTCTTATTACATCAGGAAAAGATTTGACTTCAAATAAAGTAATATTCAGAAGCTCTGAAGATAATGATTTGAACTGGTCTTTCTGGGTAAGTTGTTTAACTCTCTTTACAAAAATAGGTGTGTGAATGTTTTGCCTTTAAACATATGTATGTATGTGCATCACATGTATATCTGGGGTCCATGGAGGTCAGAAGAGTGTGTAAGGGCCCCTGGAACTTGACTCGCAGACAGTTTTGAACCACCATATGGTTTCTGAGATCCAAACCTTGGTCCTCCTCAAACAATAATAAAGTGCAATAAAGTGCAAAAACAGCAATAAGTGCTCTTAAGGGTTGAGAAAACTCTCCAGACTAGTTTAATCCTTTAAAAGAGAATTACAAAGGTGAAGGATCCTTGAAATTTTCCTCATCAGAACATGATCCATTTTATACTCTATACAAATCTTAGATGGTTTTGCAATGTCCTTAATGTATTTTATTATTAATAATGTATTGTAATGACACAACTTATAGACTCATTAGACAAATTTCATGTTCATAAATGTGATAAATCTCTCAATCTTTTCAGGACTTCTTTTCATTTGTTTGAAATATTGTATTGGACATAGGAGAGATTTCTCAGTGGTTAAAACACTTAATGCTATTAAGATTCCTGGGTTCTTTGTTGAAAATCCTATGTTCATAGGTGTGTTGATTAATGTCAGGGTCTTCAATTCATTTCCATTGATCCACGTGTCGTTTTTTTAAAAATATTATTATTTTATAGTTATTTTAATTTTACATATCAGCCTGTCATCCCTCCTCCTCCCCCCAGTCTTCCCCCCAATCCAACTCTCATTCCCACCTCCTGCAACGCAAGGGCTCCCCTGGGGAGTCAGCAGAGCCTGGTACATTCAGTTGAGGCAGGTCCAGTCCTCTCCTCCCTACACCAAGGCTAAGTAAAATGTCTCAGCATAGGCCCTAGGGTCCAAAAAGTCCACTTATGCACTAAGGACAGGTCCCAGTCCCACTGTGTGGGGGCCTCTTAAATATTTCAAGCTAATCAACTGTCTCACTTATCCAGAGGGCCTGATACAGTTCCATGGGGGCTCCTCAGCTATTGGTTCACAGTTCATGCGTTTCCACTAGTTTGTCTATTTGTCCCTGTGCTTTTTCCAATCATGGTCTCAATATCTCTTGCTCATATAATCCCTCCTTTCTCTCACCGATTGAACTCTTGGAGCTCCAAAAGAGGCTTGGCCTTGGATCTCTGCATCTGCTTCCATCAGTCACTGGATGAGAGTTCTATCATGGTGGGGTGTTTGGCCATCAGATAACCAGAGTAGGTCAGTTCAGGCACTCTCTTGACCATTGCCAGTAGTCTATAGTTGCTGTGGATATCGCTCTATATAAATAAAACACTGATGGCCAGTGACCAGGCAGGAAGTGTGGGCGGGACAAGGAGAGAGGAGAATTGGGAAAACAGGAAGAAGGGGGAGAGACACTGCAGCCACTGCCAGGACAGGCAGCATGTAAAGACGCCGGTAAGCCACCAGCCATGTGGCAAGGTATAGATTTATAGAAATGGGTTAATTTAAGATATAAGAACAGTTAGCAAGAAGCCTGCCATGGCCATACAGATTGTAAGCAATATAAGTCTCTGTGTTTACTTGATTGGGTCTGAGCGGCTATGGGACTGGCAGGTGACAAAGATTTGTCCTGACTGTGGGCAAGGCAGAAAAACTCTAGCAACATATAGTGGAGGTATCTTTGTGGATTTCTGGGGACCTCTCTAGCACTCTGCTTCTTCCTATTCACATGGGGTCTTCATTTATCATGGTATCTCTTTCCTTGTTCTCCCACTCTGTTCCTGATCCAGCTATGACCTCTCACTCCCCTAAGCTCTCTTTCCCCTGATCCTTGCCCTCCACTGCCCACCCCATCACCCCCAGTTTGCTCATGAAGATTTCATCCATTTCTCTGTCATTGGGCGATCCCTGTGTCTTTCTTAGGGTCCTCTTTACTACGTAGCCTCCCTGGAGTTGTGAGTTGCAGTCTGGTTATCCTTTGCTTTACATCTAGTATCCACTTATGAGTGAGTACATACCATGTTTGTCTTTCTGAGTCTGGGTTACCTCACTCAGGATGATTTTTTTTTTTAGTTCCATCCATTTGCCTGCAAACCTCATGATGTCATTGTTTTTCTCTGCTGAGTAGTACTCCATTGTGTGTATGTGCCACATTTTATTTATCCATTCTTCAGTTGAAGGATATCTAGGTTGTTTCCAGGTTCTGGCTATTACAAATAATGCTGCTATGAACATAGTTGAACATGGGTCCTTGTGGTATGATTGAGCATTCCTTGGGTATATGCCCAAGAGTGGTATAGCTGGGTCTTGAGGGAAGTTGATTCCCAATTTTCTTTTTCTTTTTTTTTTTTTTTTGGTTTTTTTGAGACAGGGTTTCTCTGTGTAGCTTTGCGCCTTTCCTGGAGCTCACTTGGTAGCCCAGGCTGGCCTCAAACTCACAGAGATCCGCCTGGCTCTGCCTCCCGAGTGCTGGGATTAAAGGCGTGCGCCACCAACGCCCGGCGATTCCCAATTTTCTAAGAAAGCACCATATTGATTTCCAAAGTGGCTGTACAAGTTTGCATTCCCACCAACAGTGGAGGAGAGTTCCCCTAGCTACACATCCTCTCCAGCATAAGCTGTCTTCAGCATTCATTCAAGAGGTTTGAATCTACAAATGGACTCATGTCTGGAGGAATGTTCTTCTTGTTCCACATGCTCTCCAACATAAGCTGTCTTCAGTGTTTTTGATCTTAGCCATTCTGACGGGTGTAAGATGGAAGGGATGACCAGACTGTAATCCACAGCTACAGAGAGGCTAGCTAACAGGGAAAGACTCTAGGAGGGATACATGGATGACCTGGTGAAGGAGAAGTGGATGAGATCTACATGAGTGGACTGGGCATGTGAGGGGGGGTGGCAGAGGGTGAGGAGTGGTTGATGAGAACATAGGGAAATGGGAGGGTCAAGCTGGAACAGGGACAGAGTGGGAGGGCAGGGAGGGAGATACCATGAGAGATGAGGACTTCACTGATCCCACCTTGTTCTGCTTGCAGTGGTCCAGAGGGTGCCTGGACTGGTCTACTGTGGTGACCGTTCTAGCAAATAACCTGTCATCATAGAGCCTTTGTCCAGTGACTGATGGAGGCAGATGTAGAGATCCATGGCCAGGCATCAGGCTGAGCTCTGGGAATCAAATCGATGAGAGAGAGGAGGAATTCCGCAGGTGATGGACATAAAGATCATGATGGGAGGACATGCAGAGATGACCGGCCACACTAGTGGAAGCTCATGAACTGTGGACTGGTGGCTGTGGAGCCCCCATGGGACTGAACTAGGCCCTCTGGATACAGAAGATGGTTGTTTGGCTCAAACTGTTTTGGGGGCACCCAGGCAGTGGAATTGGGATCTGTCCCTGGTGCATGGGCAGGCTTCTGGGAATCTGGTACCTGTGGTATGATGCCTTGCACAGCCTTGGTGCAATGGGAAGGGCCTCAGACTTGTCTAGGCTCAGTGTGCCGGGCTCTGCTGACTCCCCATGGGATACCTTTACTTGGGAGATGTGGGGATGCCGTGTGGCTTGGGAGAGAGGGCGAGGGGGGTGGGAGAAGGGAGGGGTTCTATGGGTGGTATGTGGAGTGAGTAGAAAATGTCTTAATAAAGAAAAAATTAAAAAAAAAAAGGTTCCTGGGTTTCAGCTGCTAGCACATGTACGGTAGCTCACAATTGTCCATACCACCAGCTCCAGAGTTCTGATGCCCTTTTTAACCTCCATGGGCACTACATACATGCAGGCAAAACACTTACACACATAAATTAAAGATAAGTAAATCTTTAAAATAAATAATGAGACTGGAGAGATGTCTCAGTAACTATGAAGATTAGCTGTCCTTCCTGAGGACTGAAGTTCAGTTCCTAGCACCCACATGGTAGCTGACAACAATCTCTATCTCTTGTATCAAAGGATTCAATGACCTCTTTTAGTCTACATGGTCATCAAGCAAGCACATAGTACACAGATCTTCATGCAGGCAAAAAACACAGTCATTAAAAAAAGTTTGTTTTCTTATATATTTCAAATAATCATATATATATATATACATATATATATATATTCAGTTATATAGTTATTTTAAAGAATCATTTTACTAATTTTTTGTAGAGAGTGAGATATATCTTCATATTCTCAAATATAAAAAAGATATTGACTTCTTATAAGTTTACTAAATTTACTGATGTTCTTTAGCTTTTCAACTGATATAATCAATGAGTTTTCAAGAATACAGAACGTCTGCAAGTCATTCTATTCCTTTCTTTCTAATATTTCTAATTCCATCATAACTTATTTATTCTCATTAATTTTATTTGGTGAGGCTTGTTGTTTGCTCTACAATTTCAAATATGTTGGATATGGGACAATTGTTTTGTTATTGATATTAAAGTGAATGCTTTCCACAGAAGGTCAATGGTATTTAATTACTATATTAATTGGAATTTTTCAATATCTGATCAATAATAGTACTTTAGTGCTATGATATTGGTATAAATTCTTTAAATATTTCATTAATAATAATAATTCACTATTTTTCATACTAAATTAAAATATCATCCAATCTACGAAAGGGGAGTAACTCAATTACTTTGGTTATTTAAAAAATCATAAACTCCTTTTCTTTATTACTCTTGATAATTAATAGCTTATTATGGTCCATTTCAAAACATATTTATTTTCTTATGTAGAGTGATCAAAGTATCAGACAAGAAGTAAAGGAAGGTTTGATGTAACTTGGATTTAGATAGGGTTTCAGATACTATGTGACTAAGGTGTTTATACTTGTGTGACATATATTAAAATGAAGTTTTATTCTTGTATCAATACTGGATACCTTCACTATGCTTCTCAGATTTCTGATAAGACACACTTCTATTCTTGTAACCCCAAGCAGTGTTTCATGTCATCTTGCCAAGTCACATCATGCCAAAGTTTTCTACTCAAATAACTATATGTTCAGATACATCATTTTATGCTCAGCAAAAGGTCTATCATTTTGACTTAAAGGATCTAGCATGGGGATTTGCAGGCAGCAAATACCTCCCCAATATAACATTGTCTATTATTGTAGCTTTATAATAACTATTTAAATTAGATAGTGTCAGTTTTCACTATTATAATTTCTTTCCTTTCTAGTATCAATTTTACGGTACATTTAATGATGTGTATGCAACATTTTTCTTGGACTTTTGATATAATTGCACTGTACTATAGGCAAATTCTTAGGAGATTTACTTTTTAACAGTACTGAGAGTCCATGAACACAGTGAATCTTTTTCACTTCTTTCTCTACAGTTTTCATCATATAGCTCTGGTATTGCCTTTGTCAAATTAATACCTATACATTTCATATTTCTGCACTACAGTAATTTATCACTTATTAGTTCAATTTCCATGTGTTTATCATCATATAAAATATTATTGATCTTTCATATGTTGAATTTTTCTCTGAAGATATATAAGCTTATCTATGTATTTAGAAGTGCACAGGCACGTGTGTGTGTGCGTGTGTGTGCGTGTGTGTGCATGTGTGTGCGTGTGTGTGCGTGTGTGTGTGTGTGTGTGTGTGTGTGAAATAGTTGGAATTTTTTATAGGTAATTTGGTGTTAATAAATATTTTTTTTATAACTTTTCTTCCTTTCTGTAAACCTTTAAAATGTTCTTACCTTGCTTCCTCAGGTATTATTATAAATAGCAGTGTAGAGATCAGACAGGCTTTTCTTGTTCCTTTCTAAGGAGGAAATCACTGAAGCACTCACCAGATAAATCTACAGACACCATCCAAATTTTTGTGGCTACCCTCCATCAAATTGAGGAAACGTATTTCTAATTTTCAGAGTTTTTAAAAATTATGAATAGGGGAATAATTTTTATTAATCTATTTTTGCATTTATAGAGATCATTTCATGTAGATGAACAGTTTTATTAAATAAGAGACACAGAGCCAAATACAGAGTTAATAGCCCAAGAGGTCAGAGCAATAGCTAAGAGCTAAATCCTTACCCTTCATTGCTGCTGCTGTCCTTCTCCTCAGCAAGAGAGGAGAAAAGAAAAGGACAGGAAGGCAGGGAGGGGAGACACCAGCTGCTGTCCAGGGAGCATCATATAGAGGCAACAGGTAAAGCCACGGAACACGTGGGGACATATAGATTAACAAAATTGGGCTTAGTATAAGAGTAAGAGCTAGACAATGGTAGGCCTGAGCTAATGGCCAAGCAGTTTAAATAATATAAGTGTCGGTGTGTTTATTTTATAAGTGGGCTCCAGGACTGGCAGGACTTGGCGGGATCTGGAGAGAAACTCTCCAGCTACAATTGCACTTCTTTCTTTCGTAGTTCAAGTGATCTTCACTATCTCCACATCTGACAGAGGACTTATTTCCAAAATATATAAAGAACTCAAGCAACTAGACAACAAAAATCCAAATAATCCAGTTAAAAATTGGGCTATAGATCTAAACAGAATTCACAACAGAAGAATTTCAAATATCAGAGAAACACTTAAATATTCCACATCCTTAGCCATTAGGGAAATACAAATCAAAATGACTCTGAGATTCCACCTGATACCTATAGATTCACTAAGATCAGAAACACAAGTGACAACTCATGATGGACAGGATTTGGAGCAAAGGGAACACTCATCCCTCGTTGGATGGTCATGATCAGGAATGCTGACAGCGACCAGGAACTCTGACAGTACCTGTTGCTAGGCCCTCAGGCAGATTCCAAATATCAGAAACTCTGACAGCTACTAGGAACTCTGACAGTACATGTTTCAAGGCCTTCAGGCAGAATCCAGGTTGGCTCATAAGGAAGAACATTATATGCATGCCTTGGCAACTGGTTTGAGCCAATTTTCTTGACCCTATAGGCCTGTCCTACTACAGTGGGACACCTTTCACAGCCTTGATGCAGTGGGGAGGGTCTTGGTTCTTCCTTAACTGAATGTACCAGGCTTAGCTGACTCCCTATGGGAGGCCTAACCTGCTATGGGATGTTCTGTATGGCAAATGTGTTGCTCTGATTGGTCAATAAATAAAACACTGATTGGCCAATGGCTAAGCAGGAAGTATAGGCAGGACTAACAGAGAGGAGAACAGAAAGAACAGGAAGGTAGAAGGAGTCACTGCCAGTTGCCGCCAGGACAAGCAGCATGTGAAGATGCCGGTAAGCCACGAGCCACGTGGCAAGGTATAGATTTATGGAAATGGATTAATTTAAGCTATAAGAACAGTTAGCAAGAAGCCTGCCACGGCCATACAGTTTGTAAGCAATATAAGTCTCTGTGTTTATTTGGTTGGGTCTGAGCAGCTGTGGGACTTCCAGGTGACAAAGATATTTGCCCTGACTGTGGGCAAGGCAGGAAAACTCTAGCTACACTTACCTTTACAGAGGAGGGGATGGGGTAAGTTGGGGGGAAGGCTGGTGGAGAGCTGGAGGAGGGATGAGACAGGGATTTTTGGTTGGTATGTAAAATGAATAAAAAATTTCTTAATAAGGAAAAAAAAAAGAAACCTGGTGCAAGGGAAACTCCCAGGAATCTACAAGGAGGACACCAGAAAAGACTCCTAGTAATTGCAGATATGTAGCCTGAACTGGTTATCTCTTGTGACCAGGCAAAACTTCCAGTGGAGGTATTGGAACAAAACCCAGCCATATGACATTTGACCTACAGTGTGTCCCACATATGAGATGTGCTAGGGTAAGCGTGGTACAGAGATTGTGCAAGCATACAACCAATGACTGGTCCAGCCTAAGACCTATGCCATGAGAGTGAGCCCACCACTGACACTGCCTGGATTACCGGGACACAGAGATCTAGGATAGAACCAAACATGACTGGAGGAAAAAATGTCAGTGTAGTGATGCCTAACAATATTCTACTATACTCATAGATTGGTGCCCAGCACAATAGTCATCAGAGAGTGTTCATCCTGAAAATGGTGGAAACAGATACAGAGACCCACAGTCAAACATTAGGCTGAACTGTGGGAAAGCTGCTGATGAAAGAGAGGAAAGATTGTAGGAACAGTTGAGAATATCACAAGAAAACCCACAGAGTCAAGTACTCCTGGACTCATAAAAACACACAGAGACTGAACCAACAACCAGAGAGCCTGCATGGGACTGGCACAGGCCCTCTGCATATATGTGACAGTTGTGTAGCTTGGTTTTCTTGTGGGACTCCTAACAGTGGAATCAGGGGCTGTCTCTGATGCTTTTGCAGGCTTTTGGGAACCAATTCCTCATAATGGGTTGACTTGCCCAGCCTTAAGATAAGGAAGGATGTCTTACTACAACTTTATATACAATGTTTTATTGATATCCATGGGAGGCTTGCCCATTTTTTGAATAGAAATGGAGAAGGAGTGCATGGGGGCAGAGGGGAGGTGGGAGAGCTTTGGAGGAAAGGAGGAGAATCCTCTGTTAGGATGCAAAATAAATGAATCAATGAATGAATAAATAAAAAATGAAATAAAAATGAATGTGTTTGGTTAATTTAAGATTAATATTTCTTCAATAAATCCCATATAGTCAGATGGACAGATAGATGGATAGATAGATAGACAGACAGACAGATGGATGTCTTGTTACAGAACAGGCTAGAAATTATAGAGAGGAAAAAATTAAATTTATAAAGTGTCCTAAGCCTTATGAACAATAGGCTCTCCTCTTTTCTAGGCTTTGAAATGAGTAGATAAAACAAAGCCCCTGTGTTTACTTAATCTTCTGTAATAGCTTACCCCTTTCACATGGTGCTGAGTTCCAAGGTTCCAAGAAAAGACTTCCAGCTCTGTTTTCCTATCACTTTTTTCCTTTCTCTTGCAAATTCAGAATGTTGCCAAACTCAGATGATTGTCCTAGAGGATAATTTTAAGTAAAGTAGAGCAGGCTTTCAATCAATAAATTCATCATAGAATTTCTCTGTGGGGGCCCACAGAGGTTGTGAAGGTCCACAGAGGATTCCTAGTGAGATCTGAACTTGCCTTACCCAGCAGGACTTCATTAGAGGATGGCATGACCACCTGCATGGCTACCATGAGATTGGAAGGGTCTGTACTTGGCTGTGCTAGGGGGAGGTCTTTTGCTCCTCCCCTCATGATTCTTATGAAATGCCCCTTTGAAGAGAGAGAAGGGGCTGGTGGATATTGATCTAGGCCCTCCTGAGGCTGTCCTGTGTTTCTACTGTTTCTCTCCCCTCTACCTTTCTATCTAAATATCCCTCCTCCCACCTCAAGAGTACCTTGGGGAAAAAGTGAGAGCGGGCCTCCCATAGAGAAATGGTCTCCAAGGAGAACAAAGAACTTCTCCACAGGAAATAAAGGATCTTCTCCCTGGAAGAACAAAGGGTTTTAACCCTTTAAAAACCCCTAAACTGAGCTCCAGGAGTCCAGTTGAAGAGAGTGAAGAAGGATTACATGAACAAGGGGGGTCAAGATTATGATGGGGAAATCTACAGAGACAACTGAACTGAACCAAGCTCAAAGGAACTCACGAACTTTAGAACGATATCCGTGGAACCCGAATGGGACAGGAACAGATCCTCTGCATAAGGGAGACAGTGTGTAGCTGGGTCTGTTTGAGGAGCCCTGGCAGTGTGATCAAGATCTATCCTTGGTGCATAAGTTGGCTTTCTGAACCCCATTACCTATGATCGGACACCTTGCTCACCCCTGATAAAGCAGGGAGGGGCTTGTTCCTGCTTCAACTGAATGTACCAGGCTTATCCCCCATGGGAGAACTTACCCTGTTGCAGGAGGGGATGGGGGGAAGTAGGGAGGGGCATGTGAGGAAGGCTGGAATGTAAAATGAATAATTAAAAAAAAAAACCCTAAGCCTACTCTACTTTTAGAAATGGGGATGACTTTACTCTAAGGCTTGTAGTCTCTGCGCCATTTTCCCTATCATGATTTGAACAAAACTCTCCTATGTCAATTACTGTGTCCCAGTATATTTCAGTAGAGGAGGTGTGTAGTAGGATGTCCCCCTCCCCCGCATCTGGGCCAGGTAACAATTTGATTCCATTTGTTATTATTTTATTTGGAACTTCATGTCTGTTCTTTAATGTTTATGAGTAACATCAATTTGTAGTTGCAAATGGATGCTGTATTTTCTGCCAAATTTCTATCTGCTGGTACTCTATTAGTATGCAGATTCTGTTGACTTATCTATGTATCTAATCATGGCTACTACAAATAATGAGCACAAAGTTTATTTTTAATCTCCAGTTCATTATAGGCTATTTTTATTTTCTTTAATTGTTCTTTTTGCTTGTTTGAGATATGGTCATGCTAAATATAACAGTCTGGCCTAGTATGTGGAGTCCCCTCCCTCTACCTCCCAAGCCTGGGATAATAAATTTGCACTATACAGATGCCTATCTTGTTTTTCATTCATGAATCATTCATGAATGAATGTTGACTTCTACCAAATATTTCTCTACATTAAAATGATCAAACCTTTTCCTCACATAGAATGGTAAATTATAACACACACACACACACACACACACACACACACACACACACACACACACACACACACACACACACACACACACACAAAACATAAAGCATTTTTAACTTCTGGGTTATAAACCAACCTTTCCGTGGATTATTTTGCAGTCTGAAGAATTCAATTATCCTTATTTTACTTAGGATTATGCTATATATAATTACAACTGAAATTGTTGACAATCCTTTTACTACCTTGTATGAATTTGTCATGATTATGGCAGGATCACATTACCACCTATAATGTTTTCTATTTTGCATAATTTCAAGGAATTTGCATTATTTTAGAAGCACCTACCTGTTTTTCAAAAAAAAAATTGCTTGTAAAATTTTATAGGACTGGTGTTTAATTTCTCCAAGTTTTTACATGACTGCTTTAATTTTTGTTTTAGTTATTAGAAATATCATATTTATATTTCTCTGTGGGTTATTTTCAGTTCCTATTCTTCTATATTTTAAAGTAAACTGGCCAAGTTTATGTTATATCTTTCTCATATATTAATTTCATTTTTGAATGTGATCAAATTTCGTTACTCATTTATAATAAAATTATGTCTCCAATTTTTCAGAAGAAAATCTTGCTCGCTTTTCTTATTAATACTTTTGTATCTGAATCCTGTTCTTAAGATTCAGTGCATATCTAATATGCTCTAATAATAGCTAGGGCCTAATGGTTTGTATCCAGGAAATAGTGAATAAGTTTGTAAAAGGAGATGATTAAATGGAAATCTTAGCTCAGAAATTTAAGGCATATTCTTGATTTTTTTGAAAATTGCATTCCATTTGTCTGTTTTTGACATTTGTATGTGTGCTTTCAACTACACTAACCATAAAGTGAAATTGCAAATGCATGGTAATACTGTGTATGTACTACAATATTTAGGAAGGAACTATGTCATTGTCACTTTAGTGTCTATGTACAATGTACACTGGAGACGATTCGTTTTTGAAGATTTAAGCAATATCTAAGCTCAGTTTCTTCCCATTTAATTAGCTTATTATGGACCAGAAAAGATACCTGAAAGAGCCTACTTTGTTTGAGAACTAGACAACTATCAGTAGTTTTTAAAAATAAAAAACCAAAATTATGATTTGAAAAACTCAAATATCAATAAAATTTTACATTATGGTGAAGGCAAGGTGAGAATGAGAGAGATACTATTTGTTCTTCAGAAAACTCATGTTAACTATATTATTCTTTCTTCCACATGACAAAGTCTTTCTTGAAACCACATTGTTGTAGACTTCCCAGTAACATCTTCTCCCGTATTTTTTATTTATTTATTTGTTTGTTTATTTTGTTTTTCGAGACAGGATTTCTCTATGTAGTTTTGGAGCCTGTCCTGGATCTCACTTTGCAGGCCAGGCTGGCCTCCAACTCAGAGATCCGCCTGAGTCTGCCTCCTGAGTGCTGGGATTAAAGACCACCACCACTGCCCAGCTCATCTTCTTCCTTATATTAACAATCATTCAGTAGCAATAATTTGAATTATCATTGCAGGTAAAGGTTTTCTGTATCAACTTAGACCAGGCTGTGAGTTAAGGCTATCTTGGTTTGAATCCTGTCTCTATGAATTCCTATGCATCTGGAAGCTTAGAAATAAATTACACTCCATGATTCTTTATTTAATAAAGGAGAGTTAGACCTATCTCATATAATTGTGAAAATTAAATGAATTAGTCAATGAAGGATGTCCAGTATGGTGCTTAGAATTCTAATTTACTGTTCTCAGGAAATGAATGACAGAAATAAAATTTTGTTCATTAAGACTACTGCTAAGACTCTGTATATTGGTGAGGGGTTGATTTATTTTCTCCACCCCAATTTTCCCCCTCCCTGCCTCTTGCCTGGCCCAGATCTTGCTATGGAGACCACACTGGCCCCAAACTCACAGAGATCTGCCTGTCTCTATCTCCCAAATACTGGCATTAAAGGTATATACTACATTGCCTGGATTCAGTTTTTAAAAATAAACTCTCATCAAAATGTTAGAATGTCAGAATAATGAAGCTGTAAATTCTCTAAAATACAGGGTAGAAATTACATTGTACAATTTAGAGGAAAATATGTAAAAGAAACAAATAATAGCTATGAAAGTAAAATGTCCTTTAAAACATGTACTGTAATACATGTGAATAATATTACTCAATATTTATTGTGTTTTAAATTGAAATATAATTGTATAAACTTATATTATATAATATAATGCTTTGAGGGTGTGTACATTATAGAAGGAACAAGCAAGGTTACTTAACATATGCATCACCTGCCATGCTAGTTTCTTTGAGATAGAAACACTTATTTCATTTTTTAAAATGTATTCTTGTTTGTGGAAGGGTGCATGTGTTGCATGGTATGTAGAAGTCAGTTCTTTCTTTTTACCGTGTGGATCCTGGCAATCATAAAACTTGCCAACAATGCCTTTACCCACTAAACTGTCTTGCTTGGCTTATTCATTTATTTATCATCATCATCATTGTTATTGTTAGTGGTGTGTGTGTGTGTGTGTGTGTGTGTGTGTGTGTGTGTGTATGTGTGTGTGCATGCACACACGCACATGTGCATGTGCACCTGTGCTATGGTGCATGTGTGGAGAAAAGAGGACAACTTTCATGATTCAGTTCTTTTCCACCTTGTTCCTTTTTTACTATTTTACTTTTGAGATTATAATATAATTACATTTATCCTTTCCTCTTTCTTCTGACAACTCTTCCCCATATAAACCGTCTTTCTCCCCTTTATATATATCCCTAAATATAATCTGCTTAGTCCATATAATGCTAATTGTATGTATGTTTTCAGGACTGATTATTTGGCACTGAAAAACCAATTGATGTGCTTTTCCCTAGGAAGATCGGCTTTCTTGCCCTCAGCTGTCCTCTGTGCTATGTACTGTAGACTAGCTGGCAGGGAAATTTTAAGGGGATTCTCTACTTTCTATCTTTCAGTAAGAGTGCTTTGAATAAACATGCGTACCACTACATCCATTTGTGTGTGTGTGTGTGTGTGTGTGTGTGTGTGTATTCTCAGGTCATCAGCTTAATTTGAAAACAAAACAAAATGAAATAAAAGAAAACCAACAACACTGGCCTTGTGATGGCTAAAAAGATCAAACCAATATTACATGTTATCTACATAAAAAATGGAGTGTTTGGGCAATCAGTAACAACCTACTTTAAATAATAAAATGAAAGAACTATCTAGAATGTCCTTTTTCAAAGTTCTGTTTCTTCACATGAAACATGTAATAATAGCTTTGTAGCACACACACACATTTTAACTATATTAAGCCTTATTCTTATTGCATTTATCCAGAGATGTTAGGAAAATCATTACAATTAGCATGTTAAACACAGGGAAAGTGAAGCACTCACATGATGTTGGCTAAGTTTTTATGAAGGGTTTCAAAAGGAGTTTTGCTTGAAGTCAAAGCATCATTACAAACACTCGTCTCCTGATTTTACCAAGCCAAAATTTATATCTTTCTCATACACCATGCCCTGAACAGGTCAGATTAACGTTAAAGACTTAAAAAGCAGTACATAAAAAAAAGCAGTACATTTACCTAAGGGTGTAGAGAGGTTCATTTACCTAAGGACAAAGCATGCCTAATTGAACCAGAATGATTACACCTGTATCTGTGTAGTATTCCAGGGGATGGTTTGGACATTGTGTAAATACAGGAATGTTGTATATTACATTAGAGAAGCTGCACTTTAGGAATTTATGCTAGTTAACAGCTGTGACCTCAGTGAAGAGGCAGTAGAGGTTTTCATTCAGCAAGCTGTGCATCATGCTTCTTTGGCTAAAGCTATGTATATTTAATTAGTGTCCTCTCACCTTCACAGTACATGTTTTTCCACTTGACAATTTCTGGCAGCACAAGAATGTCCTTGAGAAAAAAGTCAGGCCTATTGACTGCTAAGCATATTATTTGACTTGGTGTTCAATCGTTCTGAAGAAAGAATTGGGAATAATGAAAGACAGTGGGGCAGAGAAGCACTTTAAATGACAGTGTCAGGTCGGTCGAAGCTATTGAACAGTTCCTATTAAATTAGCTTAGCTTCATCTCAGCTAGTTAAAGCTGGCATGCTGACAAATTAGTTTCTATCTGAATTGAAAAAAGAGAGAAAAGAAAAAGAGATTCACATTTGTGGGCTTAGTGACAGTCACATCACAAGGTCAATAAGAACATGTCCATCATAGGACTATGCTTATGTCATGTCAATACAACGATCAGCTTCAAAATGTTCACCAGGCAGGCATGTTCTTCATAATGAAAATTACTTTGTTATAGTTTAATTATATTTTTATCATATACAATTGTTTTGATGATTGTTGGACCATCTAAATATAAATTTTATTTAGTATTTCCATTAAAAATAATTGTGGTGCACAATTATGTACCTTCATTTTAAAAGCACAAATAAACATATTTGTTTTATTTTTAATACTCATTTTCCTACTATACTTTTATTCTGTGCCTTATATGTACACTGACATCTCATTTTACTGCACTTGTGTTTTTTCAGCTATTGTGTGTTAAAATTGAAGATAGTTATAACCCTGGGTTGAACAAATATATTCATATATTTTTACCACAAACAATACTCATTTCACGTTCTTGTCATATTTGCCAATTCTCACAATTTTTATTCATCATTATTATTGCATCTTTTATGATAAACTGTGATTGGCAATCTTCTGTTTTGGGAGAACAAAATTCCTATGTATATAAGATGTGTGTGTGTGTTTGTGTGTGTGTGTGTGTGTGTGTGTGTGTGTGTTTATGTGTGTATGTGTTGTTGTTGTTTTGCATTCAACACAGTGGCTGCACCTTAAGCAACTGCTGTCTCAACTGGCAGTGGTTCAGCTACATGGGCCACAGCCAGGTGGGAATTCTGTTCTATCACAGCTGCTAAAGGGAACTTTATCTAAATCTCTATCCTTCTATACAACTCAGGATTCAAAGGTTGAGGTGAAATCTTGCTAGCTCAGAGAGGCTGAATAGCAAGTAGCTAACCTCTGCTTGCTAGTTTCTCCTGGAAAAGGGGGCATCCTTCTGCTCAGCCCCTCTTAAGGAACCCTCACGACATTTAGTTCCTCCCTATGACTTCCTGTGAGCTAGTTGACACAGCCTCCTGACCCCAGGTGAATTTTATTTAATCAAATAAATGTAACACCTTTGCATCTTTAACAAAAGCAGCATTTACAAATGTAACACACCTTTACAGAGTTAAAATAATATTCCATATCTCTCTCTCTCTCTCTCTCTGTCTCTCTCTCTGTCTCTCTCTCTCTCTCTCTCTCTCTCTCTCTCTCTCTCTCTCTCTCTCTCTCTCTCTCTCTCTGTGTGTGTGTGTGTGTGTGTGTGTGTGTGTGTGTGTGTGTGTGTTCTGACTGGTTCATAGACCAGGGAGTCTCCCTGTCTCTCTAGTTCTGTATAGAGTCTGCTCTACTGCCTGATGAACAAAAATATTAAAACTAGGCCAGTTAATAATGTTGTAGTAGCTTCTGGGTGTTAATTGAAACACAAATCTTTGATAATAAATCAAAGCCAAGAAATGGTTAAAGTTAGTAAGCAAGGCATAATGACAGTAGATACAGGATGAAAGCTAGGAAGGGTTCTTGTGTCAACTTATAAACTAAATCATAAGAAAAGAAAGGTTCAGAAAGGCAATGAAACCCACATCTTAGATCACAAAACAGCATTATTGATGAAGTAGGGAAACATTTAGTACTCTGAATAAACAATCAACAGTGTTTTTCTTAACCAGAGACTAAACTAGAACAAGATACTGACTCACTTCCTTTCTGGGAAAAGTCAGAAGCCTTCAGAAGAAAAGTTTGAAACAAGCAGAGTTTGGTTCAAGAGGTTTACAGGAAGAAGTTATTTCTGCAACAAAAAGAGACCAAAGTGAAGCACCAAGTGCTGAGGTAATAGCTGCAAGGAATTTAGATAGATCTACTGAAGACAATAGCAGAAGGAAGTTGCTTACTGTAAGCAACAGATTTGCCAGTAAAGGGGCAGCCTATAAGTTGGTATCTAGAACTTTCATAACTAGGAAGTAAAAGTCAATGCTGAGCTTCAAACCTTCAAAAAACTGGCTGACTCTGGATATGGCTAGATTAAATTGAAACCAATGTTTGTTTTCATCTCTCTGATCGTAGAGCCATTAAGAATTATAGTGAATTTACCATTATTATATTCTATACAACAAGCATCAAATCCATAAGAAGTCTATATGCTAACAATGTGAATTTATTCAATATTTAGAGTCAGTTGTTGAGACCAAATGCTGAAAAATATTCTTTACAAAATATCACTGTGCACCTGAAGTTTTCCTTTGTCCCTGCCTGCCGGCAGTCAGGACAAATCTCTCCCACTCATGTCTCCCAAGTAAACATACAGAAACTTATATTACTAATAAAATGTATGGGCATGGCAGGCTTCTTGCTAACTGTTATATCTTAAATTAACCCATTTCTATTAATCTACAAGTTGCCATGTGGTTCATGGCTTACCAGTATCTGAACATCTGCTTCTCATCATGGCTGCTGGCAGTGTCTCCCTCCAGCCTTCTTCCACCAAACATTCTCCTCTCTCCTTGTCCAACCTACACTATCCTTCCTGCCTGGCTACTGGCCAATCAGCATTTTATTTATCAATCAATCATAGCAACATATATTCATTCACAGCATACTGGACATCACTCAGCAACACTGTTTATTAATAAAGCATCAAAGAATTCTAATGAAGATACATAATATATTAGTCAATATTCTGTTGTTGTGATAAAAATGCTTTTACCAAAAACAACTTAAGGGAGAAAGGTTTTAACTGGGATTTTGGTTCTAGATGGGCAAAGTCCATTATGGCAGAGATTGTATGGAATCTCAGCAGCAGAAGAAAAGTGACTGATCTCATTTTCAGCTGCACACAGAGAACAGATAGAAAAAAACAAAAAAAAGATGAAAGATATTGTTAAGTCCATCCTCAGTGATATAATTCTACTAGCAAGGCTTCACCTGGTAAGAGTACCATAATTTCCCTAAATGGTGCCAACAACTGAAAACTAACTATTCAAGTATGTAAGATTATGGGGTACATTTTTTTAATTCAAACTACAGTAGATAATCAGATTTATTATTTTACACAATTGCTACTCTAAAACAGACTTTGAAGTTCATAAATTAAGGACTTTCAACTTTCAAGACTTATTAAGAAATACACTTTGTATTACTATAGTTGTCATAGATGGGGATTCCTCTAATTGATGTGGGAAAATTAACAGAAAGTCTCATGGAAATTATTTACAATACTAAATGCTAGTAGGAATATTTCTGACTTATGGGAGATTATCAAAATGCTGGCATCAACTGGGATTTGGAAGTTTATGATAACAGAAATAGTATTGAAAGGACTCAATATTTTTGTGAATAAAGTAACTGCAAATGTGGTAGAAAAGGCAAAAGGATGAGAATTAGAAATAACAGAGAGCTTAGTAACTAATGGAAGCTGAACTGGCCACTAATGAATGAAAACTCAGTCAAGACAGAAATTAAGAAAGAAAATGAATACTTTCTGTAATTCAATGAAAATCAAAACAGAACATTCCCATCACATGGGATACATTGAAGGCTGTTCTTAGAGGCAAGCTCAAAGCACTAAATGCCCATATTAAAAAAAATAAAATATTGTATAGACCTCTTTCGAGTAACTTAACAGCAAACTGGAAAGCTGTAGAACAAAATAAAGGAATATCAGTCAAAAAGAGTAGGGGGCAAAAAAAATAAATGCAGGGCTGAAATCAATGAAATATAAGTAAAAATATACAAAGAAAGAAAAAAATAAGTTGGTCTTTTGAGAAAATCAGTATGTTTTAAAAACCTGTATCCAAATTAACTAAATGATGAAGAGAGAATATATAAATGAACAAAATTAGAAAATGAAGAACAGGACAGAACAACAGATGCTGACCATATAAAGACTCAAAATAGAAAGAGTTTTGAAGACTAATTTCTCTTATGTCCATATATAGAAATACTCTTAATAAAATATTTATAAACTGAGTCCAAAAGGATATTAGAAAGATCATGTACCATGATCAAATAGGCTTTATTCCAGAGATTCAGGGATTGTTTAATATATATAAACTGGTTAATGTAATACACTATATAAACAAACAAAAAGACAAAATCATATGATCATCTTATTAGACTCAAGAAAGACCTTTGACAAAAATACAACACACTTCATGATAAAAGCCCTGGAGACGTTAAAGATACCATGGACATATTATAACATAATAAAGGCAGATTACAGCAAGCAATAACCAACATCAAATTAAATAGAGAGAAACTCAAAGCAATTCCACTAAAATCAGGAACAAGACAAAGCTGTCCACTGTCTTCATACTGTTCAATATAGTACTTGAAGTCTTAGCTAGAGAAATAAGACAACTGAAGGTGATCAGGGAAATTTATCTTGGAAAGCTAAAAGTCACAGTATCTTAATTTGTAGATGATATGATAGTATATATATAAGTGACTCTAAAAATTCTACCTTGAAATTCATATAGCTGATACACACTTTCTACAAAGTAGTGGGATACAAGATTAACTGACAAAAATCAGTAGCCCTCCTATATACAAATGACAAATGGACTGAGAAAGAAATCATGAAAACACCACTTTCACAATAACTTCAATTAATATAAAATATTTTGGGGTAACTTTAACCAAGCAGGTGAAAGACTTGTATAATAAAAACTTTAAGACATTGAAGTAAGAAACTGAAGATGTAAAGAGCTCCCATGCTCATGGATCAGTAGGATTAGTAAAGTAAACATTACCATCTTACAAAAAGAAATATAAAAATTTAATGAAATCTCCATCGAAATTCCAACACAATTCTTCATAGATCTCAAAAAGACAGTTTTCAGCTCTGCATTGAAACACACATAAACACATACACACACACTACACACAAGCCCATAATAGCTAAAACATGATTGTTTTACATGAGTAATAAAAGAGCTCCTGGAAATATGAACATCCCCTACCTCAAATTTTATCCAATTCCAATATATTAGTTTTTGTTTTATCTAATTATATTTTATTATTGTCCCCTATATGCCTGTTTGTGTACTACTGAGTGACAGAAAGGGAGTGGATCTGGTTGAGGAGGAAGGTCTTGAGGAACTAGGAGGAGTAGAAGAAGGTGAAAGCATAATCAGGAAATATATGAGAAAATATCTATTTTAGTAAAAGGAAAAATAAATAAAATAGCAAGTAAGCATCCATAATATTGCATGAACTTTTAGTTGATAAAGCAGTGGTACAGTTTGACAGGACTTAGCCTGATTTTCAAAGAAATTCTACTGTGGTAAATATGCACCAAACAGCATCATATGTTTCGGGATATCTTTCATACCATGAAATTTAATCTAATTAATATAATGTATTAGCTACTTTTTTATTGCTTGGATAAAACACCATGATTAAGACAACATAAAAGAAACTGCTTAATTGAGCTTACAGTTCCAGATGTCTAGAGTACATGATGGAAGAGAGTAGGCATTTCCAATCACAAACAGGCTAAAAGAATACTGGGCATGGCAGGATGCTTTGAAAGCCTCAAATCCTGTCCCTTTACACAATTCCTCCAGCAAATCTGCACCTCCTAATTATTCCCAAAGAGTATCACCAACTAGGGACTGAGTATTCAAACATATGAACCCATGGGAGTTATTCTCATTCAAATCACCACACACAACAAATCTCATTGCTCTTTTACCTTAAGAAAATTCCACAGCTACCTTACCCGGGGTAACCACTACTGTGATCAGTCAGTTGCCATTATAAGTAAGGAAAAGCCTCAAGCATCAAAATAGTTAAGAGTTACTGAAGGCTAAGATGATATTTACATATTATAGGCTGTAATATGTGCTTTCATACTAACAAAATGTTTTTGTTTCTAAATTAAAAATCTCCATTTTTTGTTCTCTTGAATTTTTCTTGTCTCTTTTCTCTTAGATGAGAAATTATGTAAGAAATGCTTGCTCAATGGAGGGTGAAAAAATCAAAGAAATATAACTCACCCTTATTTATTTATTTAGATATGTATTTATTTAATTCTGAATATGACACATTTTATGAATAGTGAAACATGAAATTTACTCCAGTAATAAGTTATTTCAGTTGACAAATTCTAAAATCTCGGCATTTGTCTATTTTGTTACCTTACCTCCTTCTTTTAAGACAGTGTAATAATGTTTTGATAAAACTTTTAAATAAGAATGATGCTTATAAACTTAAAATATATAGAAAAGAAAGAAAAATACACTGTTACTGTCAAAATGATGCTTTGAGTTCTTGACAGGCTGTCAAAAAAAAACATTGCATTATCAAGTGCTTCAAACCATACCAATCAGAATATTTTATTTATTTCACCTGAAGATAGCCTTGGCTAATATTTAAAATCCATATGTAACAAGTTGTCATATTTAACAAGCTAAGTTTAGAAATATGATAGAAAGAAAAGTATCTCCCAGTTATGCATACCTTACCATGGCACATGGGAATATATTGTTATTACAGTGTGATTTTTTTCCTCCTGGGCTCAAATGATCATCTCATTGTAGTTGGTTGTTTTTTCACTATTTGCTTGTTGGAGGCCCACCACCCAGTCACATGGAGTCTTATTATTAATTATAAATTCCCAGCCTTAGCTTGGCTTGTTTCTAGTCAGCTATTCTTAAATTATCCCATATATATTTTGCCTCTGGGCTTTTACTTTTCTCTATTTTCATATATCTTTTCTTTCCTTCTTATTCCATGTCTGGCTCTATGGCTGGGTGGCTGTTCCCTTCTTTTCTCACTTCCCCATTTTTTCTTCCCAGATTTCTTCTCCTATTTATTCTCCATGCCTGCAAGCCCTGCTTATCCTTTCTTCTGCCTATCTATTGTCTGTTCAGCTCTTTATTAGACCAATCAGGTGTTTTAGACAGGCAAAGTAACACAGCTTCACAGAGCTAAAAAAATGAAACATAAAAGAATACAACACATTTTTTGCATCATTTCATAGCATAAACAAATGAAACACATCTTAAAATAATATTCCACAATATCCCATCATCATTTCAGAATAGAGATATTACCTTAGGTCACTTGTCATTGCAACAGAATAATTAGAACAATGATGTGGTAGGTTGGTTTATGGTAACAGTAATAGAGATGTTTAACATCTAGTTGAATTAGAGAAGAGTCACACATGTCTTCCTCATGAATTCCATCAGTTATTCCCTTTTTCTGTCACACCAGCTGCCAGTGATCTAGAGAGATGCTAGATTACATAGGAACTGTAATGTTGAATAAAGGAAGGAACTTCATGATGTTGCTTCCAGGGGGTTTTTATTCATGATGGGATGGACTTCACAGTGATGCAACTTTTTTTGAGTTAAGTTCTTTAAAATAGCCCCACGCTTGTCTGTAAGTAACTCAATCAGTTTACCAAGCTAGACTTGGTATAAGCATTACTTTTTCTGTCCTAGGTACTCTATCTGAGGTCCACAGGCATTCGTTTATATCATCCTAGGAAAACATAACAGAACCTTTCCTTGTAGTAAAAGGAACTTTGTACATGTAGTTAAGTAAGCATTGTTAAATTAGCAATTATCTTTCATTGTATGAGATATGATGTGTATGAGTATGAGATGTGAACGTAATCATTAAAACTAGAAGATAGAGGCAAAAACAGAAGAAAAGTTGATAATAAAAATAGAAGTCAGAGTGATGGTATTTCTGACTTTGAAGATGTAAGGAGCCATGAGTCAAGCAGTAGAGACAATTTCTACAATCAGGAAATGGTTAGGAACTCAATTATCTCCCAGAGACTTATAAAATAACAGAACCTTATCCATATCTAAGTTCCAAACCATAAAAATACACACTCAAATATTAGCATTTAAGCCAATAAGATAATAAATATATGTTTTAAAATATCATCTCCTTAGCATTTTTTTTCAGCAGCAGCTTCATTCCTTTAAATTGTCCCTTATGCTCTATTTCTGATTTTTCATGTTTTCCTTTTATGTTAAAAACTTTTCCTTGGGGTTTGGATCCATTATTCTGCATGTAAATATGGTATTCAATCTTTTTGGTGAATTTTTGATTTCTATCACTATATTTTATAATTCCTGAATGATTTCTATTTGGTTTTTAAAATAATTTTGATAGTTTTTAAGATTCTCTTTGAGATTATTGTTTTGTCTTTTTAAAAGTTATTTGTGGGGTGTATAAATAGAAACTGGACATGTAGTTTCATGCATGATAGACAAGTATTCTACCACTCACCTACACTCCTAGCCTTTACCTTAGTTTTTTAAACATAAAATTTAATAACTGACTTGAAGAATTTACTAAGTCCAAAATCCTGTTTATGTTCTGTATGTTTCTATCTGTTCATTCCCTCCCCAAATGTGGCATATTCTTGTTTCTTTACTGTTATGTAATATTATTTCAATGAGGCAAAGATGTATTACATTTGTTTATGCTGTGGAGTATTACTTTAAATGTGTAAAAGTGCGTTACAATTGTTTATGTTGCCTTTGCTAACTACATAAAGATGTGTTACATTTATTTCACCTTGCCTAAGGTACCTGATCAGTCTAATAAAATGCTGAATGGCCTATAGCCAAGCAAGGGAAGGCTAGGTGGGGTTGGTGGGAAGAGAGAATAAGTAGCAGGATTAATTTAGGCTCGATAGAGAAAGAAGGAGGAGAGAAAGAGAGAGAGAGGGACATGGCTGAGACCAGAACCTACGCAGCTTCCAGTCAGACATGGAGACTACAGAAAAGTAAAATAGA
This sequence comes from Peromyscus leucopus, assembly GCF_004664715.2. Lineage (NCBI taxonomy): Eukaryota > Metazoa > Chordata > Mammalia > Rodentia > Cricetidae > Peromyscus > Peromyscus leucopus. The sequence continues at coordinate 79,649,878 of NC_051083.1, read as the reverse complement.
AAGAGAGAGAGAGAGAGAGAGAGAGAGAGAGAGAGAGAGAGAGAGAGAGAGAGAGAGAGAGAGAGAGAGAAACCCCAAGGCAAACTATAGATAAAGAAAAACAGGTTAAGTTATAAGATAGCAAGAAACAAGCATAAGATAAGGCTGAGCATTTATAACTGAAAGTAAGTCTCCATGTCATGATTTGGGAGCTGGTTGGTGGCCTGAAGGAGAGCCTGGTATACTTTACTCATCTTTTAGGGATTCCCCCACCCCAGAACTAGATATTTCAGTTCACATTTAACATACTCTAATGCTGTTGGCTTTTTTTTGTATTGGTTACTTTTCTTGCTCTTGTGACAAAATATCTGAACAAAACAACTTAGAGAAAATTATATTTTGTCTCACAGTTTGCAGGTACAGTCCATTATGGTGGGGAAGGCATGACCCTGAGAGCATAAGAAAACAGATCCTATTATGCCCAGTCATAAAACAGAATAAGTAGAATGGTGGTATTCAGTTGACATTTTCTGTTTTTCCCCTTTTCATTCAATTAAGGACCCCCACAATGGGGTGGTGCCAAACAAATTCAAGGTAGGGCTTCCATTTTCAGTTAAACTTCTCTGGAAACACCCCCTAAACCTACTCAGAGTTGTTTCCCTTAGGTGGCTCCAAATCCAGTCAAGCAGACAACGACTATTGCTGTGGCCTCATGTATGTTCATGATTATTTATTTAGCACATTCCTGGGATAATTTTATAAATGTTCTTCTCTTTGACACATGACAATTTAGATTTCTATTGTTTTTAAATCATCTTCTTGTTTTTATTTTAAGACTGGATTCCTTAGTAGTCACACTTGTGTCATTATAAATTTAATGGTCAGCAACTGATTGTTCACAAGTTGTCCATAAATAACTTCTACCCTTTGCCAACAGCATGTTTGTTAGAAGGCATGCTTTCACACATTAAATATTTGTTAAGAAAAATCTTTATCTTTCATCTTTGGCTGTACAGGATGATGAGGTCAGATTCAAGCAAGTGACTTGTGCCTTTTCATTGTAGGATATGTACATACTATTGCAAATGCATATAGCACTTTAAATTCCCAGTAATGTTTTGAAACTTTCCTGTGGTCTAGTTCTCTTGGATTTACATTTAAATTCCTAGTCAGATACTTTTATGTCCCAACTGTAATCACAGCCTTAGGCAGCTGAGATTTTTCTCAGCAATTTGTGTTTTTATTTTGGTTTGGCAAGGCTCTATGCTACACTCAGCACATTTTCTTAGTAAGCTAAGCTGTGAGTCAAAAAGCTACCATACTGAGACAGACTTTAAGGAAGCTTAAAGTTCAGAAAATGAACTGGCTTTTTGGAGCCCATTGCCTATGGTGGGATACCTTGCACCACCTTGATGTGGGGGAAGGGGCTTAGACCTGTCTCAGCTGAATGTGCAGGGCTTTGCTGACTTCTCATGGGAGGGCATACCTTTTCAGAGGAGGGGATGGGAGGTGGGCTGGGGGGAAAAGCTGGGGGGATGGGGCTGGAGGAGGGATGATGGAGAGATCTGTGCTTGGTATGTGGAATGAATAAAATTTTTCTCAGTTGCAAGAAAAAAAAAGAAAGAAATCTGTTCTCTTGACTTTGTGCTCTAACTCACCAAACTCCCTGTGTTGCCAAGATCTGAAGTCCTGCCCCTTCTTTGTACAATATGTTTTCCTCTCAATGTTATTGTTCTCATTCTCTGGTATCATTTCCTGGTGAGTCATTGGAAAATATTTCAAAATTACATCTTGATTTATTTTTATTATTACTTTGAGACAGGGTCTCACTATGTAGCACTGCCTGGACTTGAACTCAAAGAGCTACCCATTTCTGCCTCCAAAGTGCTAGCATCGAAGATTTGTGCTATCACACCTGGACTATTTTGCTGTGGATATTGATCTGTACACTGTGCATGTGTTGCTCTGATTGGTTGATAAATAAAACACTGATTAGCCAGTAGCTAGCCAGGAAGTATAGGTGGGATAACAGACAAGAAGAATTCTGGGAAGAGGAAGGCTGAGTCAGGAGACACCAGCTAGCCATACAGGGAGCACCATATAATGGCACACAGGTAAAGCCATGGAAAATGTGGCAACATATAGATTAACAAAAAATGGACTGAGTTTAAGTGTAAGGGCCAGTCAGTTGTAATCCTGAGCTAATGGCTGATCAGTTTTAATTAATATAAGCCTCTGTGTGTTTACTTGGGTCTGAGTGGCTGCAGACCGGGTGGGACACAGGAAAGCTTTCAGCTACAAATGGCTACACTATTCATAGTGTCTTTTCAGTCTATTGTTTTATGTTTCTTTTAGTGTTTTTGTAAGCATATAGCAACATTATCTATCTACCTATCTACCTATCTATCTATCTATCTATCTATCTATCTATCTATACATATATTTACACTTTTATGAAATATAGAAACTTGCTTTAATTTAGGTCACATTATTTTCTATGTTTACTTAATATAATTACCTTTTGTATTTCCTATATATTCACATGGATAGCTGTACCAGGTAGCAATACAGTTTTCTCCTGAATTATCAACTATGCTTTGAAAAATTACAAGAAGCACAATCTATTATATTACACTATAGATGGTGTATTTTCCTTTTGAAATTTCAAATTTTCTGTCTCATTCTCTCTAAAAAGTTTGTCCTTCATACCTGAAGGATACTTCTGCTGGATTTAAAATTTTGGTTTAGCAGTTTTGTACTTGTAACATTTGAAGGCACCAGTTCTTTTTGGCCTCTTTGGTTAAAAGTGGAGAACCTACTGTTACTCAAGTCATTATTCATTCTTAAGTAATGGTTTTTATTTTATCATTATATTCAGGAGTTTTTCTTTGTCCTTAATCTTGAGCAATTAGATTATGGTATCTAGGCAAGGGATTGTTTATAGTTTAAAACTTACTTGTAAATTTTAGGATTTACTTGACTATTTGAATTCATGGCATTAATTGTATTTGGAAGGTTTTAGACCACATTTTGTTGAATACTATTAGGTCCACTCTTGTCTCTTGCTCTAAGTGTTTAATAATGGAGACACTAGAATTTCAATTATTTTCCTCAGGATCCTAAGGAGTTTATGCACTGTTTATGGTTTATCTTCTCTCCATGCTCATATTAGCTAAATTTTTATTTTCTAATTTTAAGCCTATTTATTCTTTTCCTTTCATCTTCAGAGTGTTGAGCCTATACATTGTGCTTTCACTTAAGTTAATGTAGTTTAAAGTCTGTGAATTCTACTTGGCTATTTTCATATCCAATATTTGTTTATTGTATTTTATAATATTATAGGTTAGCATAAAGTATAAATATAATTAATCTTACAAATAAAAACCAGGAGTCAGATATCAGGGTAAAACCTGAAAGACCTGAGAAGCAAGGGAGTAGCCACATTTACTTCCTACCTCTCTAGATCCTCCAACCAAAAAGGGCCAAAATATTGTCTCTGCCCCACCTTATCATTTCCTGTTCCTGTTTGTACAGACATTCAGACCTCTATGATTAACCAGTAGCTAGCTCTGACCTCTGACTCCAAACAAGCTTTATTTGTCAGAACACAAAATATCATACAACATCAGCATACAGGGTACCGTGCTTCATCCCAACATTTTCATGCATATTTGCTATTATACTTTGATTTTAAACACTAGCCACCCCTACTGTGATATCTCTTCACTTCTAAGTGGTTCCCTCTCCGCCAAGTCAATCCCCCATTTTACTTTCTTTTACATGCGTTCTATTATCTTCATTTCCTATTTCCTTTAAGATCTTTTCTTCCCATCTCATGATGCCCTTTCTAATTTTGTGACCTACAAATATACATATATAGAAACAGACACATTTATGTATATATATTTTTATTTAGGTTCCATATATGAGAAACATGTGGTATCTATCATTCTGAGACTGGCTTATGTCACTTAGCATAATGACTTCCATTTAATTCACATTTCTGAAATTCCAGGATTTCATTTTCATAGCTGCATAATATTTCAGTATGTACATATATTATTTTGTTATTCATCTGTTGAAGTATATTGCCTTAGTTATTCTTCTATTGCTGTGAAGACCAAAGCAACTTATTGAAGGGAGAATTGAATTGGGGAGGCGGGGCTTCCTTACAGTTACAGAGGGTTAGAGTCCATGACTATCATGACAGGAAACAAGAAAGCAGTCAGGAAGGCATGATGTTGGAGCAGTAGCTGAGAGCTTATCTTACTCAAAAGCAGGAGGCAGAAACAGAGACACAGGGCCAGGTGTGGGCTTTTAGAACCTCAAACCCACCCATATTGATATAATTCCACCAAGGCCACACCTCTTAATCCTTCTTAACTACCTACCAATTGGGAACTAATCATTCAAATATATGGGCCTTTGGGAGGCATTCTCTTTCAAACCACTACAGATGTACAGGCTGGTTCTATTACTTGACTATTTTTCTCCTAGGATTTTCAATTTTCCACTTGCTCAAAGACTATATCTGCTAGATATAAATAATCATTTTCTGTAAATCCTTTTATAACATTTCCACAGGTCCAAGTATCAACCTTTCATCTGACCACCAAACACTAGTAAGGTCAGAAATCACCTGTCTACAGCATCTAGTGTTACTGACAGGGGAGAAAACAATTATTTTTCTCTTGTTGCCTCTGCACAATCATTGTTACTATGGGATGAAAATCTCACCATGATTCACATGCTTCTACCATGGGTTGGGCACTATTAGTAGACTCTGTTGTTTGCTTTTTACTCTTTACTTTTTGAATGGCCCACCGCCCAGCTCCCAAATAAATACACACACGGAGTCTTATTATTTCTTATGAGTGCCTGGCCTTAGCTTGGCTTCTTTCTAGCCACCTGTTCTTAAATTATACCTCTGGGCTTTAACTTTCTCTATTTCTGTAAATTTTTTCTTTCCTTCTTATTCTGTGCCTGGTAGTGTGGCTGGATGGCTAGCTCCTTCTTTTCTTGCTCTTTGCTCCTTCTCTTTTCATATTTCTTTTCCTATCTATTATCTCTGCCTGCCAGCCTCACATGTCCTTTCTCCTGCCTTGCTGTTGGCCCTTCATCTCTTTATTAGACCAATAAGGAATTTTAGACAGGCAAAGTAACACAGCTTCATTGTGTGTTGATATATTGTGTACCCTAATAATCTTTACCTGAAGATCAGAAAACAGAACAAGCCACTAGATTAAACATAGAGGCCAGGCAGGGGTAGCACACACCTTTAATCTTAGTATTCAGGAGGTAGAGATCTGTCTGGATCTCTGTGAGTTCAAAGCCACCCTGGACTACATGAGTTTGACTCAGTCTAGGAGATAAACAGCCAGGTGATGGTGGCACACACCTTTAATCCCAATACTTGGGAGTCACACACCATTAATCCCAGAACTTGAGGCTCATGCCTTTGCTTGGGAAGCACACACACATTTAATCCCATGACATGATGGCTGGGTGGAGAAAGTATATAAAGGCTTGAGGAAATAGGAACTAGATGGTTTTCAGGCTGAGGAGTTGGTGAGGTAAGAGGTAGTGGCTGTGGCTTGTTCCTTTGTCTCTCTGATCTTTCAGCATTTATCCAAATATCTGGTACCAAGTCTTTTATTAAAAGATCATTTAGCAATTTTAATAATATCTGGCATCCAACTTGTGGGGCATAAATTAATGAAAAAGTTGTTTGCCTGTGTCCTTGCAGTCCCTGGCTCTAGCCAGAACTACATGTGGCTGGAATCTCAGCCATACCTGGGCCAGGAGTCCCTACCCTGCTGGCTAAGTTTTTGTTGCAGCCTCTCTGCAGCAAACTCGATGGGTTTTGGGACTCTAAGATCCACAGGAGCTAGCCATTTTCCTACACTTCCCCTGTGCAGATGGCTAAATCTTTCACTTCTTTCCTCTCCTGGTAGGTTTTGGCCTTCTCTAGGCACCCTCCTCAGGCTGCTGCCACACCATCATCTGAATCATCACTGTCAGCAGATTTGGTGAGTCAATTGGGATTTCTTAAAGGGAGGAATTAGTTAAAAGAATTTTTCCCCACATTAAAAAATGAGAAACATTTTTACAATGGAAGTCATTTGGTCTCTGACTATACATTATACAGTCTGAAAATGGAAAATTAAATGAGAGGATAATTAATGTTAATGGGATAGATGTAATGTCAATTATAAATATTAATTTGATCATTTTTGTTTTATCATTAAAAATATTGGTTAATATGAGTGCCAAGATAAAGATTTTAGAAAAACTTGTTAAAACAGATCATAGAGATATTCAGACCCAGACAGAAGAATTTAAAGGAGAACCAATCTCACCATTGCATTATAAGTTTACAGAGAAATAGCTTAAGGTTTTCAAACAGCCAACCTTAATCTATCCAGTAACTTTACAGGAACTAGTCAGTGATAGGTATTCTCAAGGCTGTGAAAGAGCTGACTGGACTCCTGTGCAAATGTTAGATTTGAGGAGATTAAAAGAAGCAATAGTCTCATATGGAATCCATTCATCTTTTGTGAAGCAGATGTTAAATTAATGTTCAACTTGTAATAGAATTATTCCTCAAGACTGGAGAGATTTGGTTACAGCCGCCTTAGAGGCTGGTCCCCAATTACAGTGGGAGAACTGCTGGAAAGATGAGGCTAATACTATTGAACAACAGAGTAGGGCTAGAATTATTGAAATTTGCCAAGATCAACTTCTTGAAGAAGGAAATTATGCTGACATACAAAGACAATCTTTATATGATGACCACACCCTAGCATTGTGCTCCATGGCACAATGCTTGGGACAGAAGTGAAGAACTAGGAAAGAAAATTGATTCATTTACAAAAGTTATATAGGGCCCAAAAGAAACCTTCACAGATTTCTTACAAAGACTGACTTTAGCAGTGAATAGAATGATACTAAACTCAGAAGCTAAACAGACAATGATTGAATCTCTGGCTATTGAAAATGCTAGTGGACAAGGGAAATTAGGCCATTAAAGGTAAGATCAGCACCCTTGGAGGAATGGATCCCAGATACAATCAATATTGAATTTCATGACCATGATGATGCTTGGATGGGAGAGGTGATTTCCAGAGGTTTGAAGAAAAATGCTAATTTCAAATATTTCAATTGCAGTAAACAAAATCACCTAAAAAGGAGTATAAACATGGTATTCCTAGAAACAATGTTTTTGCTAAGAATAATATGAACAGAATGCCCCTCCTTTCTAGTTTATGTAGAAGCTGTGATAAAGGTAGATATTGGACTAAAAAATGTAGATCAACAAGGGACAGGCATGGTAATCTTTTGCCTTTGCTATAGGGAAACACCTTGAGGAGCCTACTGCAGGCTCCCATGTAAAATTCTGTTCAGTTCTTTCCTGTAATTATGGAAGAAACTCCTTCCCAGAGCAATTAAGGAGCCTGCCTATTGACCATATTCCTTTGGATGATATAACAAAAATAGAAGAAAGAATAAAGAATCTGGAGAAACCATAAATCAGATATGATAAAGATTAGATTTGGAAACTTCCCCAATGTTCGGGTTGGGGAAGGTTTTGTTTTTGTTTTTCAGGAAAATGAAGGCGTTCAGATAAGGAATCTGAAGACCACTGGACAAATGAGACATTTGAAGAGAAAGGATGAATCATCCAGAAAACTTGTCCCAAGGAAAAGATTTTCTGTAGAGAACCATGATCATGTTTAATAGTGCCCTTTGAAATATCCAAAAAGATGATGGGACCACACAACAATGATTCCATCAGGATATTGATAACAACATTAAGCTGACAAACAACACCCAAAGATCAGCTTTGGACTACAGACTGCTCAGGACATTTATCAAGATGGCTAGTTGAGATGATACAGCCTCATAGACTATTCCAATCAAGACTTGACCAGAGCATAAATTTTATTTGTGTCCCCATAAGACTTCCAGCACCCCTAAACAATAGGAAGTAGCCTAGAAAACTATGCCAACATTTCCAAAAAAATGGATTATGGATGTTTGTCTTTGGGAATTGGTTAAAAATTGTTATTGGTCATAGTCAATTTCTTTCTAGAAGAAGAAACAAGGATATGACATAGAAGTATATTATATAGAAATGATAGAATAAAAGGTAGATTATTGAATCTACTCTGAACAAAAAAATTTAGAAACAATAGGCTAACAGGGTAGATTATTGAATCTACTCTGAAAATAAAAAAGGGAGAATATAGATATGATAAGATAAAAAGGTTTCAAAAAGCAACTACTAGATTTAAATATTTTACATTTGATTGGATTTTTGTATATTGTATTTGAGATTAAAGTTACAACATACTGTACATACACTTCTAATCTTGTTCAAGGTATTGTACCTATACAATTCTTTTAACAATGTAACGCAATTTTCTAGTCCTTGAAAGTTATTATTACCAACCAACTAGGATATAAAGAAAGGCAAATTAGTAGTTAGTCACCTATTACAATCGAACTTGTAGTCATATTGGGTATGTTTTCAAGGTCAAACAGAGATATATTTTAGGTAGACAGGTCATCTTCAAACACTTCTGAGATCTACAGAAGATGACATGTTAAGATGTTTTAATAACATAGATTTGTTTTTTATGACAATGAGACATGTCTGCTCCTGTCAGCACTAATATACTTTAGAGAAGATAATGGGCATTGAAGAAACTCCCTATGGAGGTTACTTTCTTTGTGGCAAAAGTTAGTCACTGGGCAAGAAAATCCCCTTGCCTTGACTGCTGACAGTATACTGTCCAAAATGGACAAGCAAGACACAAAAGAAAGGACTGCTGAACCTTGCCAAGACAAGGTAGGAAGGCTCTTTAGAAAAATCCTGCTTCACAGAAAAGTCTGTCAGATGTGCTAAGACTGTTGGCTGCAGATGATGCCCCAATGTTGCAGAGGAACCTTGGGTGACTGTCCAGGCAGCCAGCTGTTTCTGTCATTTCTCACCATTTTTGGAAGTCACTTGCTTGCACTTCCTGCTTACTCAGTGAATATAATTTCCTTTTCCGGTCTCTGAGGGAGTTGAAGATTAGATAGTTATAGTTATAGTTTTCCTTGTTAACAAATTCAGAAAAGAAACTCACTAAAGATGTGTAAAGTGTATAAGTTTGAAAGACATCAAAAGATAGTTTAGTTTTGGGTTGGTAATACAAGTTAGGATAGAAAGTGAATTAGGTACAACATATTGGACTCACTAAAAAAGGATAGATAATGGAATATTTTCTCTAAATCTGTCAAATGTTAATGGACTGGACATTGTTAATGTAATTGTGAGTGCATATATTATATAGTTATTGTATATAGTTTTTCTTATATTAATTATCACCTTCTTTTATTATTTTAGAGAAAAATGAGGAAAGGTGGTGATATATTGTGTACCCTAATAAAATTTCCCTGAAGATCAGGACAGAACAATCCACTAGATTAAACAGAGATGCCAGGCAGTGGTGGCACATACCTTTAATCCTAGAACTTTGGAGACAGATCTCTGAGAGTTCCTAGCCACCCTGGACTACATGATACTGACTTAGTCTAGGAGAAAAACAGAGCCAGGCAGTGGGGGCACTCATCTTTAATCCCAGTGCATGGGAATCACATATGTTTATTCCCAGAATGTGATGGCTGGGTGGAGAAAGGTATATAAGGTGTGAAGAGACAGGAATTGGAGCCTTTGAGGTTGAGGAAGTTCATTCAGCTGAGACTTTTTAGACTGAAGCTTTTCAGATGAGGAGTCAGAGGATTTGTGGAGTTGGTGAGGTGAGACATGGCAGTGGCTTGTTTCTTTGTCCCTCTGATCTTTCAGCATTTCCCTCAATATCAGGCTTTAGCTTTTTTATTATGAGACTTTTAGAAATTTGTGAGTTAAATAAGTGCAACATAAAAGAATGCAACACATCTTTGCATCATTAAACAAATATTCCACAGCATAAACAAATGTAACACATCTTAAAATAATATTCTACAACAAGATTCCCTGATTTGTTTCTAATGTAAGACTGAAGGAATAAAGAGAGTATATTATTGCACTTTAAGCAATGGAATTCATTGCTCAAAATCTCTTTTGATTTTTCTGCATCACATGAGACTAGATCATTCACATATTTGTCTGAAGTATCCTAGTTTTGTGAAAAGATTCATATTAAGCTCTGGTGTTTCTTTTCTAGTCCTATGACAAAAGGGGACAGGTCTTTAAGTTTTTTATTCTGAAACTACTCATGGTCTCATGTTCTCCAAAGGACATACAGAAATAGGGAGCATATGGTCGCTAGTCTTCATTTTCTACTTAACTGGATTTAGGAGCTACAGGCACATCTCAGGGGGATGTCTGTAAAGTCACTTCTAGAGGACTTTCTGAAAGAGAAGCTCTACCTGGAATGTTGGTGGCACCATTACATATTCTGGGGGCCTCATCCAATATAAAATGGGAAAAGGAGAACTCTTAAGAATACCAATATTCCCCTTCTCTGAACTACACTGCCATTCTCTTCTCAGCATGATGAAAAGAGCCCTTTAGAACTGTGATCCAAAATAAATCTTTCCTCTTGCTTCTGTTGGAATATTGACTGCAGTGATAGAAAATAATTAACAGGAAAAAAATAAAAGAAACTCCAGTATGTTCACTGTCTTTCCACTGCTTGTGCCCAATGTTCTTTTGCTTGTCTATCTTTTAGTAACCTTGCAATTGTCATTTATGCCTAGTTTTTGGTTAAGCAGGAATAGCAAGGGAAAGTTGGTCTTAAATCATCTTTTTTTATACCTGGGAGTCACTATACTATTTTTGTGGGATTTAATACTTTAAAAATAATTTTGCAGCATATTTAATGTACATTCTTCGTTTAGAAGGCTAAATCAAGTTATGTCATTTACTGCTAAATTTTTTCTGTTTTTTCTTTCAAAGATGTGAATTTGATCTCTTTTCAAATATGCTTGTCTTTTATTTTTAGCTGTTCCATTATACTTTACTTTAACATTTTATAATGAAACATATTCTGTAATTTAAGTATATTTCTAAAACTAGCTATTTATTCCCATTTATTTTATATTTAATTTTAATAATTCAATATATGTTAACAATTAAATGTGTTCATATCTACCCTAATTACCTCCTTTAACTTTCTCAATATTCTCCCATCATACCTTCTCATAACTTTATGTGATAAAACATGAAGTACAGTTAGTGCTGCCCTTAAGTGCATGTATGTGGAGCCATCCACTATATCATGGAAAACACACAATTGTCCATACACTTAAAAAAAGATTCTCCCTGCACCAACAGCTATCCATTGTCAATAACTCCACAGTAAGGGATAGAACTTGGAGATCATGCATCCATCTGTGCTGGAATTTTTGCTTCCTTGATGTTGTGTATGTACAGATAGCCTCATGTACTACATGTTCATATCTGACAGCCATGTCACACAAAGAAGACAGCATTTCACAGTACTCCTCCTCATCTTTTAGTTCTTAAATTCTTTCTGCTTCCTCTTCTGCAATGTTCACTGAACCTTGGTGAAGTTAATAAACATTGTTGCATTCAGAGCTGAGCTTGAGACTTACTCTCAGTGTTTTGAACAGTCACATGTCTTTCCATTGACTTCTGCTACCTGAAAAAAATAAACTTCTGTGACTAAGATTGAGAGCAGCTCAACTCTATGTATATATATGTATATAAACATACATATTTACAAAGTATTTTGACACCATTGTCATTTAGCAAATAATGATAGCATGTTTAGATTTGGGCCTTTAAGGGTTTTTATTTAGTCTTTAAACACATTTAACAGTTATTTTATATTTGCAGCTTTTGAATCATTTGCAGATAAAAGTTAGCTGTACTGCCTTTTCTGTTCCATTTTACTTGTAGTTTCTTTTGTATATTTTGTGATATTTTTCAACATTGTGCTCATATTTATTAGTGCTAGAAGCATATAAATTACTCTATAATTTTGATTAAGTTTTTAAAGACATATCTCAAATATCCCTAACTTCTCTAATGTTCTTTAACAAATAAAATATATTTTGTAAGAAATAAATTAATCATTAGTTTCAGTTATTCTCACAGGGAAGTTTGGTTAATATTAATATCCTAAGAATGTTATAGAGTTAGTAATTGGTTCTTGGTTTTTAAAAATAAATTTCAGAATAACAGTCTGATTAGGAAATTTGCTTTTGTTTTGAGATTAAAATCTAAAGTTAACATATATATTTACATTGTTTCTAAATAAAAACAGTAGCCTGGTATAAGATTCATTCAATCCAATCACTCCTCTCTTAATTTATGTTGTTGCACATAGTTTCTAATCGACAAAATATCTCTCTTTCTCTTTTCTCCCTCAAAATCTTCCCATTAAAATACAGATGAGTACCATTTGATTCATTGTAGTAAATTTTTACTATATATTTTTGTAGAATATTATTTTAATACCCAATATTACAAGTATTTTTAGTAATGCAATTTGTAGAACTCATAAGAAGAATATAATGTTTATATTTCACAGTTTAAAAAGGCACTTTGTAAATGTTTTCTCAACTGATACAACAGATATAGCAGAATGGTAAGGCAAGTATCAATATCCTCATCTCAAAGAAAGCTAAAACACTTATAGTTTCAAGAATATTTTAAAATCAGATAGTCAAAATTAGGTATTATAGGACCCAACACTTAGGAACTTTGTGCAGTATTGTCACATTAGTATAATATCCTGGGGAGAAGATATTTTCCTTTTTTTTGCTATGAAACCATATATTTGGGAACATGAAAGCATTTTCTTCTATGGTATTTGGTTTTAAAATTTTCATCTACTAACTTGGCCTTAACATTTCTATTGTAAGAAAACTATGTAGGAGTCAGAGAGATGGCTCAGCTATCAATAGCATCTATTGCTCTTGCAGAGAATCCAAAGTTCAGTTCCTAGCACACAACTCCAGTGGATCAAAACCACTTGTAACTCCAGCTTCAGGAAACATGATGCATCTGGCCTCCGTGGGCACCTGTGCTCACATGTACATGTCCCAACACAGTTGTGTTTCCTCTCTCTCACATACACATAAAAGTAAAATAAACCTTGTAAGAAAAATAAAAAGCCTCTTTAAGTATGTCAGACTCCAATACTGCAGTGTGAAAATAAAATCCCAAACAATTAAGTTAGAACAGATAAAATTTGATAAGGGGAATGGATTAAACATATTAGTGTTTTGTCCTTTTTTTATGATATTCCTTTAATATCTTAGAGTCCTTTCTGACTGTAGCTGAAAACTTGAGCAAAATTGGTGTCCCACAAAACTGAGGTAAACTAGAGTAAAAAATGAGAGTACAAGGTATAAATAAATTAAAAATTGAGACTCTTAACACATTACATTATTGTTATATGAAAACAATAGAGCGTTATTGAGAGCCGCTGGTAGTGAAAGTCCATGAGAGTATACAGCAGTGACAACTAGTGTTCAGAAGGTCAACCTATCAGAACTAAGGGTTCTGTTAGAGGAAACCATCATACAAGGCATTATGGAATTACTGCCTTTTTGAATGAACTGGCTGTCTCTTCTTGTAAACTTCTTGTGCAATAACAGCTATGATTCTCCCCATTTACTATGAATCTCCATGTTATGTGTACATGTAATCTCATGATTGCATCTCAATCTTGGGCACAGCTTTCCCTATACATTTGGGGTAATTGGACAACTGTCCCTAGCTGCGTTTATCTTTCATTAACATATATCTGGCCAGGGCCATTCTCCAGATGAAAATATTTCAGCAAAGATAACTTTTTCCAAGGACAAAACTGCACATAGATAAACATTAGCTCATCTCACTCACAGATAGAGAAAAGAACCACTAACATTTAAATTCTTAACTCCTTACCTTCATCCCGGGTTATTTACACAAGACCCTAATTTAAGAGATTTACTGCTCACACTCCTGGTATGAAGTTTTAGCCATTTGCTAGACAGTGAGTTAAGGCAGTTACTTCCCACTGAACCAAGGAGATTGCCCCTCCCTATCAGAAAGTAGCTGTAGCCTGGATGAGTGGGAAAAGTGGCGCCAAAGACAGTTTAGTTTCTTGTGACTTATTGACCCCTAACATTTTACCTAGCCATTTCTAGATTATAGTTTGAGCACATAAATTCCCTAATTGATCTTAGCCTTTAGTTAGCCGTACCAGAGAATTCCCCTTTAGTCACTCCCCTTTTGGGATGTAATTGGAAGCTGACAATTAATTGCTTTATGTGTGGGTCCTTATCACCTCTCTGAGACCCTGAAAACTTCAAGCCTCACATTGCTTTACCAAAGAATTACTGTGTGGGTATATATACTGGTTCTCTGAGAGCACGGAGAAGAGACTTGATGGAGAAGAACAAAGATGAGGACAACTGAGATGGAAAGAACTAGGTAGAATGATGAGAGAACAGCAGAAAGGACTGAGAGCAGGAGAGACAGAGTGAGCTAAGTAAGAGAGCAGATAAGAAACTGTGTACATAGAATCGCCAGAGAAGAATAAAGTGAATGGACTAAAGAACTCAGTGTGCTTAGATTCATTGAATATCCCTCAGATTAGAATCCTCAGCTGGTTGGTAGACTATTCCGTGGACCCTGGGAGCAAACAATATAGACTGGATATAAAGTTCATATTCTCAGCACTCTTACATTTTCTTATGGCTTTTAAATATATGTTTTTGCAATATTGCAGATGTTTTCTGTATGCTTCCTGTATTCCTGTATATTTATTGTTGATTGACAAACGTAGTAATTTTCATGCTAGTTACTGATTTCTGACTTTTTTCTTTCAGGAAAATGGTGAGATTATATTTGGAATTTTTTTTCCAAGTTTGACTGTGGCTTAATGGTCAGCCTTGCCAATGAATCCTGCATGGAAGAATCAAGTTTCCATTCTAGGCCCAGCATTTAATTACTGTGATAAGATAAATACTGCTTTCTTTTCCAGCATGGTCACTAGTGAAAATTGCAGATTGTGGTTAGTTTCTGTAAACTCTAATTCCTTGATGACTATAATGAGAAAAATTTCTACAAATTCATGATAGACATATAGTGTGAAAGACAAGTCTTTGCTACTGTGAGCTTAGATTCCTGCATTACAGCTTAGGTGTTTCTGACTGTTGTAGACATCCATGGAACACCTAATTTAATCCTAGACATGCAGAATCATTTATACATTATTTACTGTATTTTTATGAGCCATATGATCCTGTGTTAGGCTTCATTTAGGAAGGCTTATAAAATAGGTTTATTCTTCTCATTCAGACCATAGCTTATAAGAAGAGGATATATGTAAAGATATAAATAAAACTTGACCAAAAAAGAAATAAAAGGGTCTGTATACAAAATGCTATGAAAAAATGAACTAGAGAACATTCAACTAAGCACGATTAAAAGAAATCTTCTCAGAATGTAACATTTAATCTGTATCTTGAAAGATTAGTTTTTGTTTCTAGATAGAAATAGCTGGGCAGAAGTATTCTAGGCAACAGGAATATGTTATGTAAAATATATAAGTAATTACGTCATTCAAGGAATGGATATTTTTCTTTCCAGGCATCTGAGCAGTTTTGTTATTCAAAGCTAAAAATTATAAAAATACCATGACTAACTTGTAAGATAAAACATTTTTTTAGTATTTTACATACATGCAGATTGAATTTCTTTTCATATACCAAAATTCTCCAATATCCAGTATTTTCTGATTGCTACACAGTAGCACATTCATGAATTTCTCTAACTGACCTCATATGATATAATGTAGTCCAAGTACAAGGACACTAAAAATATTGTTACAAAATTACCTTCAAGCTGAGTATACATGTTATATACAAACTGAATTTCATGTTCTTTTCTCCCATTAAAAAGCTATCTTATTATGGATAAATGAATATTCAAAAATCTGAAAAAAAATCTAAAATAATTCTGGTCCCAAATGTTTTAGACAAGGGGTACTCAACCATATTATACTTAACACTTGTATATTTATGCTTATACAATATACCATGAATTAAGCAATTTAATGTTTAATACTAAAGTGACATTAACATTTGTGATTATTTGACATATATCAGGTTAATGTCCCTGGGGTAGTTTGAAGGAAAATGAAAATGATCTCCAAAGGTTCATATATTTGAGTGATTTGACCCCATTTGTTGGAACTGTTTAGGAAGGATTAAGAGGTATGGCCTTGTTGGAGGGGGTGTGTCACTGAGGTGGATTTTTAGGTATCAGAAGCCTATACCATTCCCATTTCTCTCTCTCTCTCTCTCTCTCTCTCTCTCTCTCTCTCTCTCTCTCTCTCTCTCTCTCTCTTCCTATAATCACTGTCTTTTAACATCTAAGCTCTCAGCTGCTGCCATGTACCCACAATGATTTTCATGGTCTCTACAACCTTCTGGAATGGTGAGATCTTAATTAAATGTTTTCTTTTATAAGTTGTCTCCTCACAGCAACAGAAAGGTAATTTAAGGCAATCCCTAATTTTTTCAAACATATGAATTTCTACTGTGCTCACAATGCTAAAACACATAATAACTGTTGAATAAAATATTATTTGTGATCCTTATTCTATCATCTAATCCATCATCTAATGTCACTTTTTATTAGTTTTTGAAATTCTCATACTTGTATACAATGTATCTTGGTGAAATTCTGCCCTTCTCCAAAGAAATACAGTTGTCCTTCCCTCATCAACTGCCATCAGCTCCTTTGTTAGGAATGAAGCACTGGGAGCTTTTCCTTTTTCCAGGTTGGAATTTTAACTCTCTCGATCTTGCACAGATCTTTTGCAGGTGCAAAAAGCTGCTGTGCATTCATATCTATAGCATTCATATTATATCAGTAGGCAGCTTTAAACAGTACTCCTCCTTTCCATCCTCCGAGTCTTCTGTTCTTTCCACTTCTCTGCTTCAGTGATGTTTTCTGATTTATGTGTTTTACATGGTGATGACACAGAAGTTCCACCTATGCCAGAAAACTCTCCACCTCTTATTCTCAGTAGTTTGAAAATTTAGGAGTCTCAGCATTAACTACTGTCTTCTACAATCAGAAGTTTTTCTGGCCAGAAATGAAACCATCATGAATCTGTTGGCACAGGGAGCTGGGCCCATGGCCTGTTTATCTTTCAGAGTGACTTAAAGGCTCTTTATATCTCAAACTTTAAATTCTTTTTCAAAACCATCTACTTTGTGTTTCAATTTCTTGACATAACCCACTGAAACATTATTCAAACAAAAATAGTTCCTTAGGGTTTACTTTCAGCACTCTTATATGATGTTATATTAGGAAATGAAACTATGCATTTTGGATGTTTTTTAATTCTGACAGAAAACATTCTTCTTAAGTACTTACATGGTATATAGTGCATTTGATAAATATCTTAGAAACTTAAGTTTGAAAAAGTGAGTGAAAAAGTCTTCACAGTTGCATAATTCAGATTCTTAAAGTTGTCTTAATAAACTTTTTGATTGATAGTTTTCCTCCCCACTACCTCTAGAATATTGGCTTGGCTCTAGCTTTAAAGAGTTCTAAAATGCATAATATCATTCTTTAATACTGTAAAATGAATAATTTTATTGTTGATTTGGATGGATCATGATTTATAGATATTTGATCAAATATTATGGGTATTTCTGTAGGGTGATTTTTGGGGCAGTTTAAAATTTAAATTGGCTTACTTCAAATAAAGTATTTTATCCTTTATAATGTGCATGGACTTCAGCCAAATATTAGAAAGCAATACTAGAAGAATAAGGATGATTTCTCTACAGCAGATAGGAATTGTGCCATCAAAATTACTTGTATTTGAACCATACACTTTCCTAGGCCCATTTGCTCCTATATTACTCTTCATATTTTGGACATCTGAAATATCCCTAAGTATGTGAATTAATTCCTTAATATATGTATGTGAGAGCATTCATCATTATGCATGTGTGGAAGTCAGAGGAAAACTGGTGGATGTCAGTTCTCTCATTCTGACCTGTGGGTCCTGGGGATCAAACACAGGTCATCACACTAGCAATAATTGTTTTTACTCACTGAGCCATCTCTCCAGTCATGGAATAGCTTAATGTTAATACATTTGGTGAAAATTCTTTAAGAATCAATACAGAAATCATGTCTGTATGCATATCATATCCTTAGAGATACCCCAACAAATAACATGTATATGAATTCATTTCACTCTTTTGCTTCACTCAGCAAAATATCTTCAAATTCTTCAGACCAGAAAATAATACTAAAACTTTTACATTGTATATCCAGTTTACTGTGTGGTAGATTGTAAGTTGTATAATAGAAACATGCAGTAATTGTGTAGAAGAGAGAAAAAAACCTCATCTGTACAATATAGATAGTGTTACTGTGGGTCACAGCTGTCCTAGATGGTATTCAATACTAGTACAATTCATAAATAATCATTATTTGGGGTTATTCAAGCAAGAATGGATAGATCCTAGGCAAAGAACACTGCCCTCGAGAGAATGAGTGATTTGGACTTGTTGACAAACTTTGCCAAGTCAATTTCAAGAATGCAGTAAGGAAGAGTGTAAGATTAAACTCATTAATTAGTTTTCTTGTATATTTCAGTGAGGGCAAAATGTCAGACCCACATAGTAATTAAAAGAGATTTTTAATTTTTCATTAACTATAATTAATGTTGACTTTTCATGTTTCATTAACATTACTTCTGCTGACTTGGGAACTTATCAAAAGTACAGGAAGGATCATCAGTATATGCCAGATAATGTATTCTGTGTATGGAAGGAAGGGTGAAACATTAGATTGTATTTTAATTCTAGAATCAAGTGAAGTTCAAGTAACCTCACCAGCAGGAAAATCGTAGGCCAAAAGAAAACATGGAAAATATGCATCCCCTGCTCCTAGTTTTGGGAGGCATCACTATTATTTTATTATTAGTCTAATGCCCTGTGTTTATTGAAGAATCCACCATCAATTTTCTCCAAAGCAAGAAGTATAGGATAATGTTTGCTTAATGGAAATCTCTCAGGTCAATATCTTTTCTAAAAATATTGAATGAGTGGATATTCCTACTCTACCATCCTTAGTACAGAGAGAGACAATATAATTTATTGCTCACCAGCAATTGTTGCCATAAACCCACTAGATTTTGTGGCTCCTGGGAAGGGTTAAGGATGAAAGCTCAAGGGAAAGGATAGATCCAGAACATAGGAAGACAATGAGCCTTTTGAAAATAAATGAATTACAACTAAAATTTATTGTACTATGACAAATCTCTAGGCATTGTGTTGGACTATTTACAAAAATACTTCACTTTATTATTACAACATTTGTTCCAATGATATAAGTAATACAATTATATACATTTTATAAATGAGAAAAGTATAGGACAGGTTTTTTTATGATTTAAACCATGTACTATTAGTATCACTGATGTGAATGGAGTAGGGACAGCACCATTTACATGCATACTCAAATAAAATTTCATATACCTCCATTGTCAACTTTTCTGTAGAAAGTCTTCTCATACCTCAATAGGATAATCCTGAGGAGATTCAGGATTTTTAATAATGATATTAAATATTAGATTAAGTATTTGAATTTTGGATACAAATCTGGATGAACTGCAGCTCTGGCCATCTTTTCCACGGTCTAATATAACACCTATATAAATGTTGGGGTTCAGGGAGAGTTCTAACAGAGTGAGGTTATCTGTTTGGTAATATATTTTAGATAAGGTTACTGTGAAGTACATATTAGAGAAATTAAATAACATTGAGAGTTGGAAAGAATCTTTTACACATGAAAAATTAGTTCAGATTAGTCATACATGATACATCAAGGAATGTTGCATTGGTGTGAATCAATCAACTTGAATGAATATCACTAGATTATGTTCCTACTTATGATATGTTCAATGTACACCTCTGCAAATATCACACAAATATGTACTATCAAAATGAATTACTTCCTCATTTTTTAAATCAGTTGCAAAATATTTTCTTTTTTTTTTAATAATTTATTTATTTATTTATTAACAATTTATTTATTATGTATACAGTGTTCTGTTTGCATGTATCCCTGCAGGCCAGAAGAGGGCACCAGATCTCATTACAGATGGTTGTAAGCCATCATGTGGTTGCTGGGAATTGAACTCAGGACCTCTGGATGAACAGCCAGTGTTCTTAACCTCTGAGCCATCTCTCCAGCCCGCAAAATATTTTCTTAAACTCAGTTCACCAGAGTTTAACTCTCATTGCCTTTCATTATTAGCTGTGACACTTCATCCACTGAATGATGATAATAACAGATTGTACATCATGGAGCTCCTATAGAATGAAATGGTGGGATGTCCCTTTTTGAACACAGAAAACATTTTATAAATGACATTGACTACGAAGTAATTGGGATTAAAATTAAAAAGTAAAAGTAGAACATGACGCAGAAGAGAAGAGAGGAAAATACTAGTGGGGAATAGGACTTCTGTCATTAAATTAGTTTGAGACACACTATGAATAGAGACAACTAACTCTCCTATAAAAGAAGCTTTAAATAATTTTAATGCAATTATTTCCAAATGATATATGCAATTATTTTATAATTTCCAATATTTTCATATATAATCCAATATACATTTGCATTTATTCTTTGTAACACTTATTTGTCGGTGTGTGCATGTGGTTGGGGGCTAAATGCTGCACAATGCTCATATGGAAGTCACAGGAGTTGATGGAGTTGGTTTAAATTATTATTTTTTTTTGCCAGTTCCCAAATTAGCCTAATCATTTATTGTTCTCCAGAGATCTTTCTAGATGGTATTCTTTTTTTTCCTTTTATTTTATTTTAAAATACCATTCAGTTCTACATATCAGCCATGGATTCCCTTGTTCTACCCCCTCCTGCCCGCCTCCCCTTCCCCCCAGCACAACCCCCATTCCCACCTCCTCCAGGGCAAAGCCTCCCCCGCGGACTGAGATCAACTTGGTAGAATAAGTCCAGGCAGGTCCAGTCCCCTCATCCCAGGTTGAGCCAAGAGTCCCTGCATAAGTCCTAGGTTTTAAACAGCCAACTCATGTAATGAGCACAGGACCTGGTACCTAGTTGCCTAGATGCCTCCCAAACAGATCAAGCCAATTGACTGTCTCACCTATTCAGAGGGCCTGATCCAGTTGGGGGCCCCTCAGCCTTTGGTTCATAGTTCATGTGTTTCCATTCGTTTGGCTATTTGTCCCTGTGCTTTATCCAACCTTGGTTTCAACAATTCTTGCTCATATAAACCCTCTCTTTCTCGCTAATTAGACTCCCAGCATTCAACCTGGGGCCTAGCCGTGGATCTCTGCATCCAGATTCCTCAGTCCTTGGATGGGGTTTGGCCATTCCATCACCAGAGTAGGTCAGTTCCAGCTGTCTCTAGACCATTGCCAGCAGTCTATTGTGGGGGTATCTTTGTGGATTTCTGTGGGTCTCTTTAGCACTTTGTTTCTTCCTTTTCTCATGTGGTCTTCATTTACCATGGTGTCCTATTTCTTGTTCTCCCTCTCTGTTCTTGATCCAGCTGGGATCTCCCGCTCCCACAGGATCTCTTTCCCTCGACCCTCGCCCTTCATTGCTCGCACTCATGTCAAGGTTGTTCATGTAGATCTCAGCCATTTCTCCATCATTGGGTGATACTCATGTCTTTCTTGGGGTCCTGTTTTCCAGGTAGCCTCCCTGGTGATGTGAGTACCAGTCTAGTCATCCTTGTTCCACATCTAGTATACTCCTATGAGTGAGAACATACCGTATTTGTCTTTCTTTATTTTTATTTTTATATTTTATTTTTTTTTATTTTAAAATACTATTCAGTTCTACATAATAGCCACAGATTCCCTTGTTCTCTCTCTTCCTGCCCCCTTCCCCTTCCCCCCAGCCCACCCACCATTCCCACCTCTTCCAGATCAAGGTCTCCCCCGAGGAATGGGATTGACCTGATTGACTCAGTCCAGGCAGGTCCAGTCCCCTCCGCCCAGATTGAGTCAAGCGTCCCTGCATAAGTCCCAGGTTTCAAACAGCTAACTCATAAAATGAGCCCAGGACCTGGTACCACTGCCTAGATGCCTCCCAAACAGATCAAGCCAATCGACTGTCTCACCTATTCAGAGGGCCTGATCCAGTTGGGGGCCCCTCAGCCTTTGGTTCATAGTCCATGTGTTTCCATTCATTTGGTTATTTGTCCCTGTGCTTTATCCAACCTTGGTTTCAACAATTCTCGCTCATATAAACCCTCCTCTTTCTCACTAATTAGACTCCCAGCGCTCCACCCAGGGCCTAGCAGTGGATGTCTGCATCCAGATTCCTCAGTCCTTGGATAGGGTTTATGGCACTATTAGGGTGTTTGGCCATCCCATCACCAGAGTAGGTCAGTCCCGGCTGTCTCTCAACCATTGCCAGCAGTCTTTTGTGGGGGTATCTTTGTGGATTTCTGTGGGCCTCTTTAGCTCTTTGTTTCTTCCTTTTCTCATGTGGTCTTCATTTACCATGGTCTCCTATTCCTTGTTCTCCCTCTCTGTTCTTGATCTAGCTGGGATCTCCTGCTCTCTTTCCCTTGACCTTCGCCATTCATTGCTCCCATTCATGTCCAGGCTGTTGATGTAGATCTCATCCATTTCTCCGTGTCTTTCTTGGGGTCTCCTTTTCCAGGTAGCCTCACTGGTGATGTGAGTAGCAGTCCAGTCATCCTTGTTCCACATCTAGCATCCTCCTATGAGTGAATACATACCATATTTGTCTTTCTGAGTCTGGGTTACCTCACTCAGGATGATTTTTTCTAGATATACCCATTTGCCTGCAAACCTCATGATGTCATTGTTTTTCTCTGCTGAGTAGTATTCCATTGTGTATATGTGCCACAATTTATTTATCCATTCTTCAGTTGAAGGCATCTAGGTTGTTTCCAGGTTTTGGCTATTACAAACAATGCTGATATGAACATAGGTGAGCAAGTGTTTTGTGGTATGATTGAGCATTTCTTGGGTATATGGCCAGGAGTGGTATAGCTGGATCTTGGGGGACATTGATTCCCAATTTTCTAAGAAGGTGCCATATTGATTTCCAAAGTGGTTGTACAAGCTTGCATTCCCACCAGCAGTGGAAGAGAGTACCCCTAGCTCCACATCCTCTCCAGCATAAAGTGTCCTCAGTGTTTTTGATCTTAGCCATTCTGACAGGCATAAGGTGGTATCTCAGAGTCATTTTGATTTGCATTTCCATGATGATTAGGGATGTTGAGCAATTCCTTATAAGCCTTTCAGCCATTTGAGTTTCCTCTGTTGAGAATTCTCTGTTTAGTTCTATAGCCCATTTCTTAATTGGTATTTGATGTCTAATTTCTTGAGTTCCTTATATATTCTGGATATCAGTCCTCTGTCAGATGTGGGATTGGTGAAAACATTTTCCCATTCTGTAGGGTGTCACTTTGCCTTGTTGACCGTATCCTTTGCTTTACAAAAGCTTCTCAGTTTCAAGACGTCCAATTGATTGTTTCTCTCAGTGTCTGTGCTACTGGTGTTATATTTAGGAAGTGATCTCCTATGCCAATGCATTCAAGACTACTTCCTACTTTCTCTTCTAGCAGGTTCAGAGTAGCTGGATTTATGTTGAGGGCCTTGATCCACTTGGACTTTTTTTTTGTGCACGGTGACAGATATGGATCTATTTGCAGCCTTCTACATATTGATATCCAGTTATGCCAGCACCATTTGTTGAAGATGCTTTCTTTTTTCCATTGTACCCTTTTGGCTTCTTTGTCAAAAATTATATGTTCATAGGTGTGCGGGTTAATGTCAGGGTCTTCATTTCGATACCATTGGTCCACATGTCGGTTTTTATGCCAATACCAAGCTGTTTTTATTACTGTAGCTCTATAGTAGAGCTTGAAGTCAGGGATTGTGATGCCTCCCGAGGTTTTTAATTGTACAGGATTTTTTTGGCTCTCCTGGGTTTTTTGTTTTCCATATGAAGTTGAGTATTATTCTTTCCCGGTCTGTGAAGAATTGTGTTGGTATTTTGATGGGGATTGCATTGAATCTGTAGATTGCTTTTGGTAAGATTGCCATTTTTACTACGTTAACCCTGCCTATCCATGAGCATGGGAGATCTTTCCATTTTCTGATATCTTCTTAAATTTCTTTTTTCAAGGACTTAAAGTTCTTGTCATATAGGTCCTTCACTTGCTTGGTTAGTGTTACCCCAAGGTATTTTATGTCATTTGTGGCTATTGTAAAGGGTGATGTATCTCTGATTTCCTTCTCAGCTTCTTTGTCCATTTTATATAGGAGGGCTACTGATTTTTTTGAGTTGATCTTGTATCCTGCTACGTTGCTGAAGCTACGTTGTTTATAAGCTTTATCAGTTCCTTAGTTGAATCTTTGGGGTCACTCAAGTATACTATCATGTCATCTGCAAATAGGGAAAGCTTGACTTCTTCCTTTCCAATTTGTATCCCCTTAATCTCCTTATGTTGTCTTATTGCTCTGGCTAGAACTTCAAGTAATATTTTGAATAAGTATGAATAAGCAGACACCCTTGCTTTGTTCCTGATTTTAGTGGAATTGCTTTGAGTTTTTCTCCATTTAATTTGATGTTGGCTGTTGGCTTGCTGTAAATTGCCTTTATTATGTTTAGGTATGTTCCCTGTATTCCTGATCGCTCCAAGACTTTTATCATGAAGGGGGGTTGGATTTTGTCAAATGCCTTTTCTGCATCTAGTGAGATGATCATGTGGTTTTTTTCTTTGAGTTTGTTTATATGGTGTATTACATTGACAGACTTTCATATGTTGTACCACCCTTGCATCCCTGGGATGAAACTTGATCATGGTGAATAATTGTTCTGATGTGTTCTTGGAGTCTGTTTGCCAGTATTTTATTGAGTATTTTTGCATCAATGTTCATGAGGGATGTCGGTATGTAGTTCTCTTTCTTTGTTGTATCCTTGTTTGGTTTAGGAATTAGGGTAATTGTAGCCTCATAGAAGGAGTTTGGTAATGTCCCTTCTGTTTCTATTGTGTGGAACAATTTAGAGAGTATTGGTATTAACTCTTCTTTGAAGATCTGGTAGAATTCTGCACTGAAACCATCTGGTCCAGGGCTTTTTTTGGTTGGGAGACTTTTAATGACTGTTTCTATTTCCTTAGGGGTTATTGGACTATTTAAATAGTTTATCTGGTCTTGATTTAACTTAGGTATGTGGTACCTATCCAGAAAAATGTCCATTTCTTTTAGGTTTTCCAGTTTTGTGGAGTAGAGGATTTTGAAATATGACCTGATTATTCTCTGGATTTCCTCAATGTCTGTTGTTATGCCCCCCTTTTCATTTCTGATTTTGTTGATTTGGATTCTCTCTCTCTCTCTTTTGGTTAGTTTGGATAAGGGCTTGTCTATCTTGTTGTTTTTCTCAAAGAACCAACTCTTTTTTTCATTAATTTTTTGTATTGTTCTTTTAGGTTCAATTTTATTTATTTCATCTCTCACTTTGATAATTTCCTGGCATCTATTCTTCCTGGGAGACTTTGCTTCTTCTTGTTCTAGAGCTTTCAGGCATGCTGTTAAGTCACTAGCGTGAGATTTTTCCAACTTCTTTATGTGGGCATTTAGTGCTATGAATTTCCCTCTTAGCAGTGCTTTCATAGTGTCCCATAAGTTTGGGTATGTCGTATGTTCATTTTCGTGGATCTTTAGGAAATCTTTAATTTCTTTCTTTATTTCTTCCTTAACCCACTGGTGATTCAGTTGAGCATTATTCAGTTTCCATGAGTTTGTAGGTTTTCTGTAGTTTTTGTTGTTGAAATCTAACTTTAAACCATGGTGGTCTGATAGAACACAGGAGGTTAATCCTATTGTTTTGTATCTGTTGAGATTTGCTTTGTGGCCAAGAATGTGGTCAATTTTAGAGAAAGTTCTATGGGGTGCTGAGAAGAAGGTATATTCTTTTTTGTTAGGATGGAATGTTCTGTAGATATCTATTAGGTCCATTTGGGTCATGACATCAGTTAAGTCCATTTTTTTCTCTGTTAAGTTTCGATTTGGGAGATCTGTCCAGTGGTGAAAGTGGGGTGTTGAGATGTCCCACTATTAATGTGTGGGGTTTTATATGTGGTTTAAGCTTTAGTAATGTTTCTTTTACATATGTGGGTGCCCTTGTGATTGGGGCATAAATGTTCAGAATTGAAACTTCATCTTAGTGGATCTTTCCTGTGATGAGGATGTAATGCCCTTCTTGATCTCTTTTGATTGATATTAGTTTGAAGTCTATTTCGTTGGATATCAGGATGGCTACAAATGCTTGTTTCTTAAGACTGCTTGATTGGAAAGTTTTTTCCCAGCCTTTTATTCTTAGGTAGTGTTTGTCTTCCAATTTGAGATGTGTTTCTTGTATGCAGCAGAAAGATGGGTCCTGCTTTCGTATCCATTCTGTAAGCCTATGTTTTTTTATAGGTGAATTAAGTCCGTTGATATTAAGGGATATTAATGACCGGTAATTGTTCATCCCTGTTATTTTTGGTGGTAGTGTGTGTGTACTTCTCTTCTTTGGGTTTTACTGTTGTGGCTTTATCTATTGCCTGTGTTTTCGAGTGTGTATCTGACTTCCTTTGGTTGGAATTTTCCTTCTAGTGCTTTCTGTAGGGCTGGGTTTGTGGATAAGTATTTTTTAAATCTGGCTTTGTCTTGAAATGTCTTGTTCATTCCGTCTATGATGATTGAAACTTTTGCTGGGTATATTTGTCTGGGCTGGAATCCATGGTCTCATATTGTCTGCATTACATCTATCCAGGTCCTTCTGGCTTTCAAAGTCTCCATTGAGAATTCAGGTGTTATTCTGATGGGTTTACCTTTATAGGTCACTTGGCCTTTTTCCTTTGCTACTCTTAATATTCTTTCTTTATTCTGTACGTTTAATTGTTTAATTATTACATGGCAAGGGGACATTTTTGGGGGGGTCTAGTCTGTTCGGTGTTCTATAGGCTTCTTGTATCTTCATAGGCATTTCCTTCTTTAAGTTGGGAAAGTTTTCTTCTATAATTTTGTTGAATATATTTTCTGTGCTTTGAGTTGGTATTCTTCTCCTTCTTCTATCCCTATTATTTGTAGGTTTGGGCTTTTCATGGTGTCCCAAATTTCTTGGAAATTTTGGTTCATGACTTTGTTGGCTTTAGTGTTTCCTTCGACTGATGAATCTATTTCTTCTACTGTATCTTCAATGCCAGAGATCCTCTCTTCCATCTCTTGCATTCTCTTGGTTATACTTGCATCTGAAGTTCCTGATCATTTACTCAGATTTTTTATTTCCAGCATTCCCTCTGTTTGTGTCTTCTTCATTTTTTCTATTTCCCTTTTCAGTTCTTGGACTGTTTCCTTTATTTGTTTCATTGCTTTTTTATGATTTTTTTTCAGTACTTTATTGTTTTCTTCCAGGACTTTATTGTTTTCTTCTAATTTGTTTGCCCTTTCCTCTAGTTTGTTTATTGCGTTTTTCCCATTTTTTTTCTTTTCCTCTACACAAGCCTCTACCTTCTTCATGATGTTATTCATAAAGCTGTTTTCTTCTGCTTTTTCCAATTTTTGATATTCAAGTCTAGATGTTGGAGGTGGGCTAAGTTCTGGTGATGCTGCATTACTCTTCATTTTGTTGTATGTACTTCTGCCTTGACATCTGCCTATGGGGGCCAGAGATTAGAATGTGGTAATTTTAATGTAATTGAACATCACAATTTCATATGGAGTGGCACTATTAGAGGGTATGGCTTTGTTGGTGTGGGTATGACCTTGTTGGAAGAAAGGTGTCACTGTGGGAGCAGGCTTTGAGATTTCCTATGCTCAGGACACCACCCAGTGTCTCAGTCAACATCCTGTAGCCTTCTTATCAAGATGTAGCCAGCACCATGCCTGCCTGCACTTACTGTGCTCCCACCATGATGATAATGGTTTGAATCTCTGAAACTGTAAGCCAGCCACCCTAATTACATGTTTACTTTATAAGAGTTGCCATGGTTATGATGTCTTTCACAGCAATAGAAACCCTAATTAAGTCAATCTCTCTATAGAAATTTGTCCTTTTTGTAGGTTTTTCCATTTACTGGAGTATAATTTTTTAAAACATGCCTTAATCATTCTCTGCATTCAGTGCTATCTATTGTAATGTCTTTTATTTTATTTCTAATTTTATTAATTTGGGTATTCTTTCTCTTTCTTTTTGTACGGTATTTTATTCAATCTTGTTCATTTTTATTCTTTTCATTTCAGTTTCATTGTTTTCTCCCTTTGATTTTATCATATGTTTTCATCTACTGATTTTGAGTTTATGATGCTGTTTTTTTAGTGATCTTGTAGTGCATCATTATCTTATCTAGTTATTTATGAAACTGACACAACCTAGCGTCACCTGAGAAGGACATATCATTGGGGAATTACCCAGACTTGGGAGTATGACTGTGGGAAATTGTCTTAATTGATGCGGGACGGTCCTGTTCACTGTGGGTAACACCATTCTCTGGGCAGGTTGTCCTGGGCTGTATTAAGAAAGACTGTGAAGAATGAGCCTATGAGGCAGCAAACATCATTCCTCCATGGTTACTGCCTTAAATTCCTGCCCTGTGCTCTTGAAATATAAGTAAAATGAATCCTTCCCTCTTCTAAGTTGTCTTTTCTTAGAGAGAGGAAACTAAAACATTAAGGTTTTTTTGTGTTTTTTTTTCACTTTTAGATTTCACTTATATTTCAGTGTAGGCATATAAACTTACTACTAAGAACTGAATTTTGTGTATCCCAGGAATTCTGGTATCTTGTGTATTTAACTTTCATTAAATTCTGAAAATTTCTTAATTTCCTTCCTTATTGTTTTTGATGACTCATCATTGAATTGCATAAAATCTATCCCTGGTGTATGAGCTGGCTTTCTGGAGTCCATTATCTATGGTGGGATGTCTTGCTCAGCCTTGATGCAGGAGGTGGTTACTTGGTCCTGCCTCAACTGAATGCACCAGGCTTTTCTGACTCCCCATGGGAGGATTTACCCTTTTGGATGAGGGGATGGGAGGTAGATTGGGGGGGAGGCGGAGGGACTGGAAGGAGGGATGAGAGGGGGATCTGTGGTTCGTGTGTAAAAAGAATAAAAAAAAATTTTTAAATAAAAAATAAGTATCCCCAAGTATGTGTATATTCCATTGTTTCTCCTGTTAATTTCAAGTTTTACTTCATTACGATTAAATACAATGCAAAACTTATTTCAACTTTCTTAAATGTGTAACAAATTGCTTTATAATATTATGTTGAAATTAGTCTGTGACTCAAAGATCTGCTGCCTCTGCCTCCTGAGTGCTGGGATTACAGTTGAGTACCACTACTGCCCAACTTGTATCTTTCAACATTTCTTCTGTATTATATATACTCAGCATCTTAACAGTAATATGTTGGGGGTGGTTTGTAGTCAGAAGATTTCCTGTTTCCCGACCTGCCTGCAGTTGGGACAAATCTCTCCCACTTGCATCCCACAAGTAAACACACAGAGGCTTATATTAATTATAACTGCATGGATATGGCTCAAGCCTTTTGCTAGCTAGCTCTTATATCTTAAATTAACCCATAACTATTAATCTATGTATCACCACATGTTCCATGGCTTTACCTGAGTTCCATTACATGTTGCTCCTTGGGCGGCTCGCTGGCATCTCCTCCCTGCCTTCTTCTGGTCTCTCCCTTTGAATTTCCCACCTGCCTCTAAGCTGCCTTGCCATAGGCCAAATGACTTTATTTATCAACCAATCAGAGCAGCACATACTTGAAGCATACAGAAAGACATTTTCCCCATCAGTGGTTCTTTTCTTCTCTTATCAGGTTGGCATTCTCAATGCCTCCTCTATCTGGAGAGTCTTCTTTCCCACCAGATTTGGGAAATATTCTGCTTTTTTGGTCAAATACACTTTCAATGCCTTTAGCTTGAACTTTCTTCTCTTGCATGCACATGATTCATAAAGTTAGTCCTCTTTTAGGTTTAATTTATTTTTAAATTATATGTGTTTGTTTGCGGGTTTGTGTACTTAACCATGGGTACTCATGAAGGGTAGAAGAGAACCATTGATTCCCCAGAGCTGATGTTACCAACAGTTTTGAGGCAACTGATATGTATGCTTACAACCTAGCTTGAGTCCTGTATAAGAGCATTACATACTTTTCCTCCATATTTTTCTTTTATTGAAACTAGATTCATTTTACAGAACATATTTTTGTTATTGTTTCCCCTCCCCTAATTCCTACGAGATCCTCCCTACCTTGCCTCCCATCTGAATCAACAAGCTTTCTTTGCTTTTCATTGGAAAACAAACAGGCATCTAAAGAATAATAAAATAAAATAAAGCGAGATAAACAACAAATCAGAATAGGAAATAACAATCAGTAGAAAAATAGTCATAAAAAAGCTTAAGAAACACATATTAGACACAGACACGCATGCTTGCACATACAGGAATCCCACAAAAACACACAGATGGAAGTCATAGTATATAGGCAAAGGACCTGTAGAGTTAAAAATTAAAATGCTTTCTTAGTTAGGATTTCTGTTACTGTGACAAAACACAATGACCAAAAAGCAAGTTGGGGAGGTTTATTTGGGATACAATTCACATTGTTGTTTATCACCAAAGAAAATCACTACAGTAACTCATATAGGGCAGGAACCTGGAGGCAGGAGTTGATTCAGAATCCGTGGAAGGCTGCTGCTTACTGGCTTGCTTCCCCTGGCTTACTCAGCCTGCTTTCTTATAGAACTCAGGACTACCAACCAGCCTAGGGATTGCACCACCCACCATGGGCTGAGCCCTTCCCCATTGATCACTAATTAAGAAAATTCCTTACAGCTGGATCTCATGGAGGCATTTCCTCAACTGAGACTCTTTCCAATCTGATGATTCTAGTTTGTGTTAAGTTTACACACAAAATCAGCCAATATATGCCTTAACCAAACATTATGAGACAGTATCTTCAAAGATGCCATTGAGTTCTTTTTATGTTGGGCATCTACTGCTGGACATGCTGTTGTATAGAAATTTCTTTTGAATTGAAATGCTTTATTTGGGAAGGAAGAGAGAGTTAATAATAGGATAGGTGACACAAAGGCATTTTCATCCCAAAAATGTTCATCCCAACATGGTTGATAATTTACAAAAACAAAAACAAACAAAGAAACAAAACATGCAGCCTTGGATCTCCTTACATGACTTGCAGGCAGGTTAGCTGGTCAGGGTTTCTCTTCTGTCAGTAACTGTTTACTGCTTTCCCCTTGTTAATCTTGTATGTGTCTGTTTCCCTAAAATTGTAAGTTTTATTTAATGCCTGAGTATTACGACTCTTTGCCCACTATGAAAACAGAGCATTGTTTCTCAACCTGTGGGTTACAACACTTTGGTGGATGAACAACCCTTTTATATGGGTTGCCTAAGGCCATTGAAAAACATTGATATTTTCATTATGATTCATAACTCGCAAAATTATAGTTATAGAGTAGCAACAAAGATAATTTTATGGTTGGGGGTCACCACAACATGAGGAACTGTATTAAAGAGAACTTTCTAATGTTGCAAACAGCATCAGGAAGATTGAGAAACACTGTTTCAGAGCAACAATTTTGGGGGAGTTTAAGAGCAAACATAGAATGATGTACACTAAGATATTAGTTATTAAGGATAGGAATATCTGGTGGTTTGAATAAGAATGCCCCCCATAAACTCATATATTTGAATGCTTAGAGGTGGCATAAGGAGGTGTGATTTTGTTGGAATAGGTGTAGCCTTGTTGGAGGAAGTATGTCACTGGTGGGGGTGGACGTTGGGGTTTCAAATCCCCAAGCCATGCCCAGTGATTCACTCTCTTTCTGATGCCTCTCCAGTGACATGTCTGCCTGCCTGCCTGGATGCTACCTTGCTTCCCATTATGATGATAATAGACTAAACTGCTGAACCTGTTAGCCAGCCCTGATTAAATGTTTTCCTTTATAAGAGTTGCTGTGGTCAGAGTGACTCTTCACAGCAATAGAAACCCTAATTAATATAGGATGGAAAGAAATTAGTATTAGAGCAATAAAGAAAAATAAAAGACAGAAAAGTAAATAGAAGCCAAGAACAATAAAGACAAAGGGAAGAGGTAAGATAGATACAGCTGAAGATAAACTATGGGATGAGAAAGAGGTGAAAAAAAGTGCCAATCAAGCAATTTAAAACAATCCCAAAACTCAGGAGGGCAAAGCAAAGCAGAACAACTTACAACAATCCTGAAACCCAGGAGGACAAAGCAGAGAGATCCTTAAATTCAGGCCAAATACTAGTCTTTAGGAGTGCTCCTGCAACCCCCAAACATACACACAAAGGATAAAGGAGAACAGATCAGGGCACAACTGGTCTAATAAATTGAAATTATATATTAAGTAAGAGAAATGATGTAGTGGTGCAGAGTCTGTATGCAGTCCCTCACCTGTGCATGTGAGCCAGGTCTTTTGTCCTTATACAGTTTTTTGTGCTTGCTCTTTTTCTGTGGTTCTGCTATACAGGTACTGAGTAGGCTTTGCTGAGGTCCCTCATGGGATCCCAGGCCTAGATTCCTTGGTGGGTGGAATAAGATTACTTGGCTTGCTTCTCTGTGGTATTTTGTGAGAGTGCACCTGCCAGGCATGTCTCTTTGCTATCTTTCACAACCTTGCCGTTGTTGGTGGTCCAATCTCTGTACAGACCCTTGGGTGCATGGGAAGCAATTGCTTGTTCCAATTCTGTGCTGTCCTTCATGTGGGCAGAGTATCCTTGCCAGACTTGTCTCAATGAGGTCTGAGGCAGACAAGCAGAGAGCAACCTGGGACAACACTTTGGGTTATTAACACTGGCATCTTCTAATAATGCATTTTGCACCCTAGCTTCCCTACTTGCATGTACTACGCTTAGATACTCTTCTACCTGTACATATACACTGCATTTCCAAAACAAGGTGGGGAGTTTCTCTTCCCTTCATGAATACTAAATTTCGAAATTTTCTTTCTTTCTTTCCATGGTCCTAATGTATCCAATAGCAAGAATACAAAGCTCAACTTGGCCTGAACTGTTTTGGGGTATGTCAACAATAAGACAAACTGTCTTCAAGTGACTTTTTAGGGCGATTGGCCTATTTATTATTTTATGTGTAATCATAATTGGACATTTATATGAGTAAAATCTGATACACTATGTGAAAGGACATGCACAATAGAAAAAAACTGATTACCTAATATAGCTGTCAAAACAGATCAATTTATACATGTACAAAATTGTCAAAAGTAAATGGCAAAAAACAAAACATCCTTACTCTACCTCTTAGTAACCAACCTCCTCTTGAACACTATTTTAAAGAAAGCCATAAACAATAAACAGGGCCTTGGATTATTACATGTACAAAATCGTCAAAGATAAAAGATAAAAGCCGGGCGGTGGTGGCGCACGCCTTTAATCCCAGCACTCGGGAGGCAGAGCCAGGCGGATCTCTGTGGGTTCGAGGCCAGCCTGGGCTACCAAGTGAGTCCCAGAAAAGGCGCAAAGCTACACAGAGAAACCCTGTCTCGAAAAACCAAAAAAAAAAGATAAAAGATAAAAAGAGAAACACCCTCACTATACCTCTTAGTAACCAACCTCCTCTTGAACTCTATTTTTTTTAAGAAAGCCATAAGCAATAAACAGGGCCTTGGATTATCATCACTTATGTTGACTGTTCCCTTGTAGTGTATTTTGATCTTTTGCTTTGATTTAAATAAAATTTCCAAGCTACTTTTGTAAATCTGTGAGGTCTTTTATTTTAGATCCTTAAATAAGAGGCCAAGAACCTGGAAATGTGTGGTTCTGATCCCTGACTATAGGTCTACTCCAGAGTATTCTTCCCTTCAGGCTTCCAAGTTGTGGAACACTGCAAGATTCTAATTCAAGGTTTTCATCCTATATCTATATCCTGCAGGCTGAATCTCATATAGTCTCTTGATACTTATCCAGGTTCCCACAGTCTAGTGATTTTACTTTTGCATTCTAAGTTTCTTAAATATTCTGGTTAAATATATATCATCATTTTATTTATATATTTATTATCATAATCAACATCTCTTGCAAGTACTTCATCCCATCTGCCTTTGAATGGCTGAATGTTTTATTAGGATAATACTGTCTTCTTACCTCTTGTAGGCTAGGACTGAATTAATGTTTTTGGTATTATGAAAATTCATTATGTGGACTCCAAACTATGTTATCTGGGCAAAGTGAGTGCCACCACTTCCTCTGTGATGCTAAGGAAGTATTTTATGTTAATGATATACATTTTCATTTGAATGGTGTGACTAATATGTTATCTTCATAAACTTGTGAAATTTTAATAGAGAATCTTATAAAACTTGAAGTATATAGCTCAGTTCAGAGTATGTACTCAATTTTAATTACTGTACTAAAGTTTATTTTTAAATATAAATTAATATAATTAGAGAAATCTATTTCCTTAGACACTGCAAAATCTACCAACCTGTCTATACCAATTTTGAAACCAATTTTTATGCAGGCTAAGATGAATAAGAAGCTTGCCACATATGCACACAGGGTTTTTCTTCCAAACTCTCAGTACTGCTTTAAAAAAGGCACACACACACACACACACACACACACACACACACACACACACACACACACACACACACAGAGTTTGCTTTCTCTATTCTATTCTCCTGACAGATTTTTCTCTAAGAAGGGTAGCTGACCATAGAAACAAATTAATCTCTCTCCTGAGGCAAAGCAATCATTTACAAAAGAATGCTATCAAGTGCCCTCCCCAACAGAGCCAGCACAGCTAAAGAGAAAAAAAAACTGCTTTTTCTTTGATTTCCTTGACTGATGAATGCAGTTAACTTGGGATGCATGCGCATGCATGCATGTGCGTGTGCGTGTGCATGTGCGTGTGCATGTGCGTGTATGTGTGTGTGTGTATGTATGTATGTATGTATGAGTACCCTTAGCAGAAAGAGCCTTCGAATTCCTATACAGCTTATTGAATAGATAGGCTGGACATTATGATTTTTCTAGACATAAGCAATTAATTGTTAATTGTTACCTGGTCTTCCTCATTGACCACAGACTTATTTCTCTTT
Organism: Peromyscus leucopus; assembly: GCF_004664715.2. Classification (NCBI taxonomy): domain Eukaryota; kingdom Metazoa; phylum Chordata; class Mammalia; order Rodentia; family Cricetidae; genus Peromyscus; species Peromyscus leucopus. The sequence goes on along the minus strand of NC_051083.1, from coordinate 79,614,708 downwards.
GTGCCACCAATTCCAAAACTTCACCAAGAAAAAAAAGAAACCGTCTTGAATATTTTAGTTAGAGCAGAGGTTAAATTGATTGAGAAAATGCATTTCTGAGTTACAAGCCAGACACCAATTCTACCACTAATTGGCTTGCGCTAATCTTGGGTAACTTACTTAGTAAAGTAAAAGACACTTTACTCTTTTTTAATAGTATTTTTATTGTATAATTAACTTAATTTCACATAATAGCCACGAATTTCCCCGTCCTCCCTCCTCCCATCCCTCTGTCCTTCCTCCTCCCATCCCTCAGTCCTCCTCCTAATCCACCCCCATTCCCACCTCCTCCAAGGCAAGGTCTCCCCTGGGGAGTCAGCCCAGCCTTGCAGACTCAGCCAAGGCAGTTCTAGTCCCCTCCTCCCTACACCAAGGCTGAGCAAAGTGTCTCAGCATAGGCCCCAGGCTCCAATAAGTCAGCCTAAGCACCAAGGACAGGTCCTGGCTCCACTGCCTGGGGGTCTCCCAAACAGTTCAAGCTAATCAACTGTCTCTCTTATCCAGAGGGCCTGGTCCAGTTCCATGGGGGTTCCTCCGCCATTGGTTCACAGTTCATGCACTTCCACTAGGTTGGCTATTTGTCCCTGTGCTTCCTCCAACCATGGTCTCAACATCTCTCTCACCGATTGGAATCCCGGAGCTCCACCTGGGGCTTGGCTGTAGATCTCTGCATCTGCTTCCATCAGACTCTGGATGAGAGTTCTATCATGACAGCTAGAGTGTTTGGTCATCAGATCACCAGAGCAGGTCAGCTCAGGCACTCCCTTGACCATTGCCAGTAGTCTACAGTTGGAGGTATCTTTGTGGATTTCTGGAGACCTCTCTAGCACTCTGCTTGGACACTTTACTCTTAATACTTAAGCAATAGCTCAAAATCTGTGAACTGTCTGAAAGTTGAAATGACGAATGTAGATAAAGCACATACATGGTACTGTGAATCATGGAAAGCACACAAGAATGAAAGCTCTGAAAACCAAGGTAATGTTTCTCAACTGAATGAATGCATAGCAGTGTACTGCTCACTTCTTTGTAAATTATAAACTACATGACAGTGGGTTTTGCTTGAGGAAAAGGTAGGTGATATAGACTCATTCTTCAATGTATATAGTATAGTGTGAAAATTAGGACGATAAAACTAATGAAAGCCATACTGGATAAACAATGCAGTCGGGGTGCATATAAGGTATAATAGGGGCTCTCATAAGTGTGTCTCGTAGGTACATTCACTGTAACCTTCGTTACATTTCATTTAAAAAATTGAAATATAGATAAAAAAAATCGCAGAACTATATAATAGTCTGTACACTGGTCACTGTAATCTACAATTAACATTTAACATATTTGTTTTATCACTTATATGAACACTTTACATTCATTCATTCAGACATAAAGGCTGATATATTTTGGCACATTTTGAAGTTGCTGATATCTGTATACTCAACTGCACAGAATACATATCATTAAGTGAAGTTAAATATTTACTCATGTTCCCTCTCAAGAGGTAAAATTTACATAGTGAAATGCACATATCATATGTACAAAATATCTTCTGACAAAATTTAATACCTATGTAAATCAGCAGCTGTAAACATCTGTAATACAATAACAAGGACAACAATTTCATTAATTCACTTGTCTGTCTTTTTTTCCATAAAGTTGTCATCTCTCCCACAGTTGCAAATATACTTTTGATTTTTTTCCAGTTTTTTTATTTATTTATTTTACAACACCATTCAGTTCAACATAATAGCCACAGATTCCCCTGTTCTCCCCCTCTCGACCCCCTCCCCTCTCCCCAACCCACCCCCCATTCCCACCTCCTCCAGATCAAGGTCTCCCCCGAGGACCGGGGTCAACCTGGTAGACTCAGTCCAGGCAGGTCCAGTCCCCTCCTCCCAGACCCAGCCAAGCATCCCTGCATAAGTTCCAGGATTCAAACAGCCAACTCATGCTACGAGCCCAGGACCCAGCACCAAGGCACAGCTGCCTCCCAAACAGATCAAGCCAAATGACTGTCTCACCCATTCAGGGGTCTGATCCAGTTGGGGGCCCCTCAGCCTTTGGTTCATAGATCCTGTGCTTCCATTCATTTGGTTATTTGTCCCTGTGCTTTATCCAACCTTGGCTTCAACAATTCTCGCTTATATAAACCCTCTTCTTTCTCACTAATTACACTACCAGTGCTCCACCAGGGGCCCAGCCGTGGATGTCTGCATCCAGATTCCTCAGTCCTTGGATGGGGTTTATGGCACAACTATCAGGGTGTCTGGCCATCCCATCACCAGAGTAGGTCAGTTCCTGCCATCTCTCGACCATTGCCAGCAGTCTTTTGTGGGGGTATCTTTGTGGATCTCCGTGGGCCTCCCTAGCTCTCTGCTTCCTCCCCTTCTCATGTGGTCTTCATTTACCAAGGTCTCCTATTCCTTGTTCTCCCTCTCTTTTCTTGATCCAGCTAGGATCTCCCACTCTCTTTCCCTCGTCCGTCGCTCTTCATTGTTCCCACTCATGACCAGGCTGTTCATGTAGATCTCATCCATTTCTACGTGTCTTTTTTTGGGGGTCCCGTTTTCCAGGTAGCCTCACTGGTGATGTGAGTAGCAGTCCAGTCATCCTTGTTCCACATCTAGCATCCTCCTATGAGTGAGTACATACCATATTTGTCTTTCTGAGTCTGGGTTACCTCACTCAGGATGATTTTTTCTAGATCCATCCGTTTGCCTGCAAACTTCAGGATGTCATTGTTTTTCTCTGCTGAGTAGTATTCCATTGTGTATATGTGCCACAATTTATTTATCCATTCTTCAGTTGAAGGGCATCTAGGTTGTTTCCAGGTTTTGGCTATTACAAACAATGCTGATATGAACATAGGTGAGCAAGTGTTTTGTGGTATGATTGAGCATTTCTTGGGTATATGCCCAGGAGTGGTATAGCTGGATCTTGTGGGAAATTGATTCCCAATTTTCTAAGAAAGCGCCATATTGATTTCCAAAGTGGTTGTACAAGCTTGCATTCCCACCAGCAGTGGAGGAGAGTTCCCCTAGTTCCATATCCTCTCCAGCATAAAGTGTCTTCAGTATTTTTGATCTTAGCCACTCTGACAGGTGTAAGGTGGTATCTCAGAGTTGTTTTGATTTACATTTCCCTGATGATTAGGGATGTTGAGCAATTCCTTAAATGTCTTTCAGCCATTTGGGTTTCCTCTGTTGAGAATTCTCTGTTTAGTTCTAAAGCCCGTTTCTCAATTGGACTCTTGGTTGTTTTGATGTCTAATTTCTTGAGTTCCTTATATATTCTGGATATCAGTCCTCTGCCAGATGTGGGGTTGGTGAAGATCTTTTCCCATTCTGTAGGGTGTCGCTTTGCCTTGTTGACCATATCCTTTGCTCTACAAAAGCTTCTCAGTTTCAAGAGGTCCCATTGATTGATTGTTTGTCTCAGTGTCTGCACTACTGGTGTTATATTTAGGAAGTGATCTCCTATGCCAATGTGTTCAAGACTACTTCCTACTTTCTCTTCTAGGAGGTTCAGAGTAGCTGGATTTAAGTTGAGGTCTTTGATCCACTTGGACTTAAGTTTTGTGCACGGTGACAGATATGGATCTATTTGCAGCCTTCTACATGTTGATATCCAGTTATGCCAGCACCATTTGTAGAAGATGCTTTCTTTTTTCCATTGTACACTTTTGGCTTCTTTGTCAAAAATTATATGTCCATAGGTGTGTGGGTTAATGTCAGGGTCTTCAATTCGATTCCATTGGTCCACATGTCGGTTTTTATGCCAATACCAAGCTGTTTCTATTACTGTAGCTCTATAGTAGAGCTTGAAGTCAGGGATTGTGATGCCTCCAGAAGTTGTTTTATTGTACAGGTTTCTTTTAGCTATCCTGGGTTTTTTGTTTTTCCATATGAAGTTGAGTATTATTCTTTCCAGGTCTGTGAAGAATTGTGTTGGTATTTTGATAGGGATTGCATTGAATCTGTAAATTGCTTTTGGTAAGATTGCCATTTTTACTACGTTAACCCTGCCTATCCATGAGCATGGGAGATCTTTCCATTTTCTGAGATCTTCTGCAATTTCTTTTTTCAGGGACTTAAAGTTCTTGTCATATAGGTCCTTCACTTGCTTGGTTAGTGTTACCCCAAGGTATTTTATGTAATTTTTGGCTATTGTAAAGGGTGATGTATCTCTAATTGCCTTCTCAGCTTCTTCATCCATTGTATATAGGAGGGCTACTGATTTTTTTGAGTTGATTTTGTATCCTGCTATGTTGCTGAAGGTGTTTATAAGCTTTATCAGTTCCTGGGTGGAATCTTTGGGGTCACTCAAGTATAATATCATGTCATCTGCAAATAGGGAAAGCTTGACTTCTTCCTTTCCAATTTGTATCCCCTTAATCTCCTTATGTTGTGTTATTGCTCTGGCTAGAACTTCAAGTACTATATTGAATAAGTATGGGGAGAGTGGACAGCCTTGCCTCGTTCCTGATTTTAGTGGAATTGCTTTGAGTTTCTCTCCATTTAATTTGATGTTGGCTGTTGGTTTGCTATATATTGCCTTTATTATGTTTAGGTATGTTCCCTGTATTCCTGATCGCTCCAAGACTTTTATCATGAAGGGGGGTTGGATTTTGTCAAATGCCTTTTCTGCATCTAGTGAGATGATCATATGGTGTTTTGCTTTGAGTTTGTTTATATGGTGTATTACATTGATGGACTTTTGTATGTTGGACCACACTTGCATCCCTGGGATGAAGCCTACTTGATCATGGTGGATAATTGTTCTGATGTGTTCTTGGAGTCTGTTTGCCAGTATTTTATTGAGTATTTTTGCATCAATGTTCATGTGGGAGATCGGTCTGTAGTTCTCTTTCTTTGTTGCATACTTGTTTGGTTTAGGAATCAGGGTAATTGTAGCCTCATAGAAGGAGTTTGGTAATGCTCCTTCTGTTTCTATTATGTGGAACAATTTAGAGAGTATTGGTATTAACTCTTCTTTGAAGATCTGGTAGAATTCTGCGCTGAAACCATCTGGTCCTGGGCTTTTTTTGGTTGGGAGACTTTTAATGACTTTTTCTATTTCCTTAGGGGTTATTGGACTGTTTAAATAGTTTATCTGGTCTTGATTTAACTTAGGTATGTGGTACCTATCCAGAAAAATGTCCATTTCTTTTAGGTTTTCCAGTTTTGTGGAGTAGAGGATTTTGAAATATGACTTGATACTTCTCTGGATTTCCTCAATGTCTGTTGTTATGTCCCCCCTTTCATTTCTGATTTTGTTGATTTGAATTCTCTCTCTCTCTTTTGGTTAGTTTGGATAAGGGCTTGTCTATCTTGTTGATTTTCTCAAAAAACCATCTCTTTGTTTCATTAATTTTTTGTATTATTCTCTTAGTTTCTAATTTATTAATTTCACCTCTCACTTTGATAATTTCCTGGCGTCTATTCTTCCTGGGAGACTTTGCTTCTTCTTGTTCTAGAGTTTCAGGTGTGCTGTTAAGTCACTAGTGTGGGATTTCTCCAACTTTTTTATGTGGGCATTTAGTGCTATGAATTTCCCTCTTAGCACTGCTTTCATAGTGTCCCATAAGTTTGGGTATGTGGTGTCTTCATTTTCATTGATCTCTAGGAAGTCTTTAATTTCTTTCTTTATTTCTTCCTTATCCCATTGGTGATTCAGTTGAGCATTATTCAGTTTCCATGAGTTTGTAGGTTTTCTGTAGTTTTTGTTGTTGTTGAAATCTAACTTTAAACCATGGTGGTCTGATAGAACACAGGAGGTTATTCTAATTGTTTTGTATCTGTTGAGATTTGCTTTGTGGCCAAGTATGTGGTCGATTTTTGAGAAAGTTCCATGGGTGCTGAGAAGAAGGTATATTCTTTCTTGTTAGGATGGACTGTTCTGTAGATATCTATTAGGTCCAATTGGGTCATGACATCAGTTAAGTCCTTTATTTCTCTGTTAAGTTTCAATTTGGGAGATCTGTCCAGTGGTGAAAGTGGGGTGTTGAGATCTCCCACTATTAATGTGTGGGGTTTTATATGTGGTTTAAGCTTTAGTAATGTTTCTTTTACATATGTGGGTGCCCTTGTGTTTGGGGCATAAATGTTCAGAATTGAAACTTCATCTTGGTGGATCTTTCCTGTGATGAGTATGTAATGACCTTCTTGATCTCTTTTGATTGATTTTAGTTTGAAGTCTATTTTGTTGGATATCAGGATGGCTACCCTTGCTTGTTTCTTCAGACCATTTGATTGGAAAGTCTTTTCCCAGCCTTTTATTCTTAGGTAGTGTCTGTCTTTGAATTTGAGATGTGTTTCCTGTATGCAGCAGAAAGTTGGGTCCTGCTTTCGTATCCATTCTGTAAGTCTATGTCTTTTTATAGGTGAATTAAGTCTGTTGATATTAAGGGATATTAATGACCAGTGATTGTTCATCCCTGTTATTTTTGGTGGTAGTGTGTGTGTACTTCCCTTCTTTGGGGTTTACTGTTGTGGCTTTATCTATTGCCTGTGTTTTCAAGTGTGTATCTGACTTCCTTCGGTTGGAATTTTCCTTCTAGTGCTTTCTGTAGGGCTGGGTTTGTGGATAGGCATTGTTTAAATCTGGCTTTGTCTTCGAATGTCTTGTTCCTTCCGTCTATGATGATTGAAAGTTTTGCTGGGTATATTAGTCTGGGCTGACATCCATGGTCTCTTAGTGTCTGCATTACATCTGTCTAGTTCCTTCTGGCTTTCAAAGTCTCCATTGAGAAATCGGGTGTTATTCTGATGGGTTTACCTTTATAGTAACTTGGCCTTTTTCCTTGGCTGCTCTTAATATTCTTTCTTTATTCTGTACATTTAGTTGTTTAATTATTATGTGTCGAGGGGACTTTTTTGGGGGGTCTAGTCTTCTAGTCTGTTTGGTGTTCTATAGGCTTCTTGTATCTTCATAGGCATTTCCTTCTTTAAGTTGGGAAAGTTTTCTTCTATAATTTTGTTGAATATATTTTCTGTGCCTTTGAGTTGGTATTCTTCACCTTCTTCTATCCCTATAATTCGTAGGTTTGGTCTTTTCATGGTGTCCCAAATTTCTTGGACATTTTGGTTCATGACTTTGTTGGCTTTAGTGTTTCCTTCAACTGAGGAAACTATTTCTTCTACTGTATCTTCAATGCCAGAAATCCTCTCTTCCATCTCTTGCATTCTGTTGGTTATACTTGCATCTGAAATTCCCAATCTTTTACTCAGGTTTTCTATTTCCAGCATTCCCTCTGTTTGTGTCTTCTTTATTTTTTCAATTTCCCTTTTCAGTACTTGGACTGTTTCCTTTGTTTGTTTCATTGCTTTTTCATGATTTTCTTTCAGTGCTTTATTGTTTTCTTCCAGGACTTTATTGTTTTCTTGGAGGGCTTTATTGTTTTCTTCTAATTTGTTTGCCCTTTCCTCTAGTTGTTTATAGCGTTCTTCCAATTTTCTTGTCTTTTCCTCTACACAAGCCTCTACCTTCTTCATGAAGTTACTCATAAGGCTACTTTCTTCTGCTTCTTCCAATTTTTGGTGTTCAGGTCTAGATGTTGGAGGCGGGCTAGGTTCTGGTGATGCTGTATTGCTCTTCATTTTGTTGTATCTACTTCTGCCTTGATGTCTGCCCATCTCCTTGTGGTTCCTTCTTGGTCTTATCAGTGTACTTGTTTCAGCAAGAGCTGAGAGATTCAGGAAGACTCTCTCTCTTGTCCAAAGGGAGTTCTCTTGTCCAACTCTGGTCCAGAGGGGAAGTCGGGGGCAGGATGGGAGCTGGGGGCCGGTCTCTAAGTCTCAGGAAGTGCCTGGGGTCTCGGGCAGATGGGCGTGGGGGCAGGGCGCGGAGATTGCAGGGGCTGCTGGGGGGCTTGGAAAAAAGGATCCCTCCCTGTGGGGCTAGAAGGGGACCTGCTTGATGACCAGAGCCTGGGGCCGAGTTGGGCAGGTCTTCCGGAGTGGCTGGTGCCCAGGGATGGGGTCCGGGTTGGATGTGGATACTCACCTCTGGTCCAGAAGGGAAGTCGGGGGGCAGGATGGGAGCTGGGGACTGGTCTCTAAGTCTCAGGAATTGGCTGGGGTCTCGGGCAGATGGGCATGGGGGCAGGGCGCGGAGATTGCAGGGGCTGTGGGGGGCTTGGAAAAGGGGATCCCTCCCAGTGGGGCTAGAAGGGGACCTGCCTGGTGACCAGAGCCTGGGGCCGAGTTGGGCGGGTCTTCCAGGAGTGGCTGGTGCCCAGGCATGGGGTCCGGTTGGACGTGGATACTCACCTCTGGTCCAGAAGGGAAGTCGGGGGCAGGATGGGCTACTTTTGATTTTTTAAAGAAAGAAAGGGAAAATATTTTATGCACCAATCAAAAGGTTCATGATTCATTCCTCTATACTGAAAGACAGTTGACAAAAGCAAAACTTACATATTTATTTGGCATGTTACATATGACATGAGAATCTTTAAAGACCTGAATAAATACAAAAGACTGTGGAATTTTGTAGAATGTATATACACGTATGTTTGGAAGACAAGCGGACATGCTCTAATGGCTATAAACTGTATGTGGAGTTGTTTAAAAAGGACTGGGTGTTAAGGTTCTTTTCTGTCTTAACTTTCCTTTGTTTCCTTCAAAGGGAGGGGTCCCCTGCAGGGAGGATTGCCCTGGAATAAAGATTGTGAATCTGCTTCATGAGGAAACTTGGCAAAGAGAATGCTAATTTCAATGATCTGTTTTAGAAGACAAGGTGGATGGGTGAAAGTCAGCTCTGAGGTCTCACATGTGTGTATTTTTCTATTTCTTCTAGTTTAAATTGCTTGCTAGACTGGGATGTCATATTTAGGGCCAGTGTGTCCTGAGCTACATCATTTCTTTTTAAAATTTAAGTAGCCTCCTTGAGAGCACAATGGAGTTCCTATCAAAATATAAGCAGTGTTTTCTACAAAAATATTATCACTTGTGGAAAGCTGAAAATTTTTAAATTAAAAAACAAACAAAGAAACAACCCCCTCCCGCCCCAAGTTTCTCTTTTTCTCCATTTTGGTCAGGAGGGGAACATTTTGCTCTGCCATATACTGCAACCATAATGTGGTACTTCTTCTCAGGCTCCAAACCATGAAGCAGACATATCATGAATTGAGATAACTGAAATTTATGACTGAAGATAAACCATTTTGTTTATAAAGTGATGATTTTAAATATTTGTCCTAAAAACTGAAGGTTGAGTACATCATATTCCAGATCATTTCCAGATCAAAAATCATGACTATTATCTCCTTTTTTTCCCCTGGAAGTAATTTTTTCATAAGTCTTTCACTTAGATCTTTCAATTTTTTAAGCTTAATTTTTGTATATTTGGGTAAGCTAAGAATTTATTTTCATTCTTTTCCACATAGATAACATCACTTTTTGTCATATACTTCTTGATATATGTTTATTTTTGAAATGCCTATTATCTGGTTTATATGATTGTGTTAATGCTATTATGACAATCTCTTGAGTAATATAATTTTACTCTAATTAATTAATCATTAATTTTCCTCTAGCTCTGAATGTCTTCAAACTCATCGTGTAGTCTGTTATTACCTTGAAATCTGATGCTCTTGCATCCATCTCTCAAATGTTGGGGTTACAGGATACTCTACTACACCTGGCTTTTTTAATAGGTCTTGAGTTGGAAAAATATGAGACCTCCAAATTTGTTCCTTCTGTTTTAATATGATTTAGTGTACTTAGAATTCTTCTGGTTTTCATATGAATTTTAATATGTATGCAGAAAGTGCTGTTTGTATTTTGATAGGAAGTTCATAGAATATTAGATTATTTTTGGATAATTCTGACATTTTACCCATAGTAAATCTTCAATTACGTGAACAGAGTGAATTTTTTTCAATTTTTTTATTATTAAGAAATTTTCTATTCATTTTACATACCAACCACAGATCCCCTCTCCTCCCTCTTCCCACCCCCCAGTCTTCACCCCAACCCACTGCCCATCCCCACCTCCTCCAAGTCAAGGTCTTCTACGGGAGTCAGCAGAGCCTGGTACATTCAGTTGAGGCAGGTCCAAGCCCCTCCACACTGCACCAAGGCTGCGCAAGGTGTCCCAATGTAGGCACTGGGCTCCAAAAAGCTCATTAATTTATTTCTTTGTTCCCTAGAAGTTTTGTAGCTTTTAGTCTATTTTTTTTCTCAGGTGAGCTTAATCTGAAGTGATTATTCTTTCTTTTTTGTGTTGTTGTAAGTGTATTCTTTCTTACTTTTCTATTCCTATTGTTACTTTAGTGAACATAGGATGATCATAACATTGTGCCTACAATTTTGCAAGTTCTTTTAATGGTTTAGTATACCTTTGTGTACTTTTGGTTTATTCACATGCAAGATCATGTGATCTTTAAACAAAGATTAATTCTCTTGTTCAAATTGGATTCCTGGATTTTATTTCTGTTTCTAGTTTAGTAACTCTGGTATTTCTTTGAGTAGAGAAAATTATCCTACTTCTGATCCTAGAGGAAAAAAGCTTTGATTGTTTCACAATTGAGCATATATAGGCTTGATTACATTGACATATTTTCTTTTTATTTCTAATTTGTCAAAAGTTGACTTTTTTTAAGATTGGAAAATGTTTTATATTTTTGTAGAATGCTTTTGTGCATCAACAGTCCCCTTATCTTTGCTGCTAAACAGTATTGTATTTTATGTATATTATACAATTTACTTAGCCATTCTCATTTAGCTGCATACTGGTTTGTTTCAAGTATTTATCTATGATGAATAAATGACTGCTGTGGGATGTTCTGTATGGCAAATGTGTTGCTCTTATTGGTTAATAAATAAAACACTGATTGGCCAATGGCTAAGCAGGAAGTATAGGCAGGACTAACAGAGAGGAGAAAAGAAAGAACAGGAAGGTAGAAGGAGTCACTGCCAGCTGCTGCCAGGACAAGCAGCATGTGAAGATGCCGGTAAGCCACAAGCCACGTGGCAAGGTATAGATTTATGGAAATGAATTAATTTAAGCTATAAGAACAGTTAGCAAGAAGCCTGCCACGGCCATACAGTTTGTAAGCACTATAAGCCTCTGTGTTTACTTGGTTGGGTCTGAGCAGCTGTAGGACTGGCGGGTGACAAAGATATTTGTCCTGACTGTGGGCAAGGCAGGAAAACTCTAGCTACATATGACCATATTTTAAAACTTTAAAAGTCAAGAAAATTAGTTCCATCTGCTATTTCCTATGCAATATACAATTATACTTATTGGCTTTTTACTGGCTTATCATGAAATTTGTCTCAGTGGATGATGTTTTCATAATATTTGCAAGAGTCCAAACTATAAATATACCAAATTTGTTTTTCTATCATTTTAACTTTTAGAAGATTTTTCTTGATCTCTTGTTATTTCTTAAATAGTATAAACTCATTTTCTTTCTGTGTCTTTGCTTTCATTTGTAATTGAAAAATAAGAGTAATAGATGATACTTGGGTTATTTTTCTGTGTTTGATTAAAACTCTGTATCTCCTGGAAAATCCATTACATGTTTGTAGAAACCACACATGCAGTTGAAGGATTGTTTAATCATGACTCAGTGTAGATTAGCATTTAGTGCCTAACAGCTTCTTTTGGGTATCTAGTTTTTTGTTTACTGATTTATTCTTCCCTTCATCAATTTATGAATCCACACTGAGCCCTATACTTTGTGGCTTTGGAAATGAAATTGTGATTTAATATAGCTCATTCCTTTAGTTAATATCCTAACAAAGGAGGCATACATCAATCTAAATATAAAATATATGATTAAAATGGAGCTGATAATAAGGAAAGGTACCCAGAGCTATTATAATATACAGTACAGGGATATGATCATTTTGGGTACAGAGAAGGGGGATGACTAAGAAATAATTCCTTAAAGATATCTGGGCAGAAATATGAATGTTAAATGGGAGTTAAACAAATGAAGCAGAAGCTGGAAATGGAAGTGCAACCAATGCAGGAGGAGCAGCACATACAAAATCTCCAAGGAATAAAGGATCATGAAAAGTGCAAAAACTGGCTAATGGCCCATGTGGCTTGAGCACCAAAAAGTATGGGGGAGATTTGGGGATTTCAGGCTAGAATAAAATACAGGATTAATCATTTGAGGTCATCAGAAATCAAATCAAAGATGTTGATGTGCATCGTTCCACCAGCTGGGTATTAATATTTTGTGTTTCATACTTTCACTTTGGCTGTAATGTGAGGAATAGACTTCAGAGGGAAAGTATGGGAGCAGAAAGAAGATTGAGAAAACGAAGGCTTTAAAAATGGACTAGGGTATTGAAAACAAAAATAGGCAGAATCTATATCATTCTGAAGGATAAAAACAATGAAAACTGGGCATGAGATGTGGCTATGAACTCATCAGGGTGTTCTAGACTCTGTATTAGGGATTTAATTCACATGAGTGGATGAGAATATCACCATTTACTCTACTCATATGATACACTCCCTTGCAAGGTCTTACTCTATACACTTATACACAAAAATCTCTGATACTGCCAAACTATTCCTTAAAGTTGCTGCAAATTTGTGCAAAGGGATTTTAGATTTCTGATTATGAAAGTTGAGACACTGACACTAACCTAAAGACATTTTTGGATGAATTGGAGAAGTGAACCTGAGCCTCATCTTGTGACACATTAAAATGGATTTCATATGAGTGTTACAAGTATGACACTTTGAAGACTTATTCTAATATTATAGTGTGGTGCTAGAGAGCCTTGAGCAATACTGTAAAGGGTACCTCCTTGCCACAGGTGAAAAATTTGGTAGTTATTTTATAGTTCAAAAGGGACTTTGTTATGCATGAGGTGCCTTCTAGTGGCCACTTAAGGAAATTGTTCAACCTGTACACAGGAAAATAAGGCAGTGAACTGGAAATGGGCAGTGATTTGAGAATAGATGGACCAGTCACTACAGTTAGGAGTTTTGATACATGACAGTAAGTACAAAATATAAGGAACTACAAGGTAAAATATTGAGCTAAGAAGACTCTTTTCTGACTAGAAGCCCAATTCCTACTTTATCACAGCAGGGATTACCAACAAGGAAGGAAAATAATGTGTTAAGTGGAGAAAGCAAGTTAGATTTGATGATCAGAGATCAAATCAATATCTACATTAAATGATTCATTGCCTGGTAAAAACTTTGACAATCTTCACAAATCTATGCTCTGGAAATAGGATGCTTTAGTACACTATGAATATTTTTTTTCAGAATTTTTATCCTTTGTTTCAAGTGGAATCCTCATGAGAGGAAAGATCATGGGGTTTCTGAAAATCCCATCTGCTGTATGTTTTCTTCCCTCTCTGCACAACCTGGTTGCTTTCAAACTGATACTCGAATAAGACAAGCATCCAGGTTTACCTGATGCCAGCTGGCTTCAACAATGTTAACATAAGTCAAAAGGTTGAGTCATAGTGGGGAATTTATTCATCTGCTTTTTTAAAAAAGGACTATCTGCAATTCATATCAGGGCTAGAAATTCAAGTTTCAGTACATCATTTCAAATTCTCATTATTCAAAATCAACATGGGTGGTGATAAGCAGCCATGTACAGTTTGGTAGCTTAACCAAGGTGCCCAGGTGCTTACAGGACATGTCAGCCTAGAAATCCTTTAGTTTTATCGGTATCCAGGAAGAGTCATAAGAATGAAATGTGTCTTACATAGTAGTTAGGTCACTGAAAGAGTTGCCTTCTTAAGCATGTAACTTGCTACCAGAAAAGGTAAGGAACCTGTAGTAGATTACAGAATGAAACTTTTTTTTTTTTTTTTGGTTTTTCGAGACAGGGTTTCTCTGTGTAGCTTTGTGCCTTTCCTGGGACTCACTTGGTAGTCCAGGCTGGCCTCGAACTCACAGAGATCCACCTGGCTCTGCCTCCCGAGTGCTGGGATTAAAGGCGTGCACCACCACCGCCCGGCAGAATGAAAACTTTTAATGAGAGAAACAATCATACTACAGAACAGTCAGTCTCCTGAGAACTGTTTTCCCTCAAATCTGCCATGGGAAATGTCCCCATCACCTTGACAACTACCCAAGAAATTTGTTTGAGAATTATGATGCTGGGTTTTATTGGGATTTGTTTTTATTTATTGTAACATTTATTTACATGAGTCACCTTTAAAATTTAGTCTTCATAATGCTCTATGAAGAGTGAAAAGTATTATTGACTGAAAATGATATTTAGTTGTTTTCTACATTAAAATATGGTAAGTGAGCACATTCAGAACACTGCAACTAAGTTACATATTCAGGAAATATATGTATCTGGAAGAGAAAAACGTTGCTTGGGTGGGTCCCTTCCAAAGTAAGTACATTATTTACTATTGCAAGGGATAATGAGGATGCTTCACCCAGCGGTCTCAGGTTACACAAACTTTGTTTTCTTAAGGATTGTTGAAGATGCATCTATATTGTCCTCTTATATAGTAATAGCCAGTTTTAAATTCCAGGGTATAAGTAGCTATCCCTGATTTCCAATTCATATTTTGCCCATTTTAATGATCTAAGTTTAATTTTCAAAAGTAATGACTTCTTAGGATTGAAATATCGACAAGCCATATGACAATTCTCTCTGAAAGAACCATAGAACAAAGGTGACAAGTGAAACACATTTATTTTCCTGCAACATATCTAATTGTGACAGGATTTTGCCTGAAGCTTTGCCCTGTAGGGTGCTGGGAGTTGATAGATAGCTTTATACCTTTGAATCAAATTATTTTCTTCAAATGGACAGAACTGTTTTAAAAAATACCTTTTTAGGTAATAAATTTGATTTTTCTGAATTACCCTGTCATCAGTGGAGATACTGATCTTACAATATATTGTGACTGCTACATTGAAGAAGTGTTTTAGGATTATATAGGTGTACCTTCATTCTGTATAATACAGGTACTTCTCATTACTTTTCACGGGAATTAACAACTTTGGTACCTAATACTGATGACATATCATTTACTATGGTAGAAAGCAACAACAGTTCCACAACACCCACAACCTATCTTATTCACTTACTTAAATTTACTTCCACCCTACAGGAAAGCTACTGAGTAATACACCAGTATCTCATTAGTGTATTACATCCTTTTCTGTTCTACAGCATAAGTGCTCATTTTTAAATCCCGAGTTACAGTGCAGACAGGCTGATAGATACAAGGCAAATGGAGAGATACAGGTCACCTCAGAGGAGAGTTCAAAGGCATAAAGGCCTGGTATATTTTGCCAGAAAAACAGTATTGAGCAGTAATCACAATCCATTTTTCCTTTTGTGAAGACTTCATAGAATGTCACAAAACTTATAGAAGTAATTAAACCAAGACAGGGCTAATATCTTGATAAAACGAAATCACCTATTTAGAACACTTAGAAAAAATTGAGATAGTCATAGATAAAGCTACTGTAAATTTGTTTATTCATTGGTAGATAGGAAACATTTAATAAAGATGTTAGCATTAATCATTGCATTAGGCTATAATTTTTTCTTCTTTCTTCACAATATTATATTTACTCAAGCTTCTGATAAACTCTGTTGAACTCAATACACTGTCTTTACATGGGAGAAATACAGGATGGAATAAGTTGTGCTTCTACTGAATTATGGTTTATCTTTGCAAGGGTAGTCATGAAACAGTATCTTTCCTCATATATACTAGATAGCTTAGAGTCAATACTGTGTTCTATTTTTCATATTGTATAAAGTTTCATGGCATCCTTTCCTTGCTAATATGGCATTCTTAATTCTCTCTTCATTGCTCTCTTTTCTCCTTTATTTAACAGTCTCTTTTACCTTTACTTCATTTTATTGGTTCACATCGTGTTTATGAACTTCCGATTTGCCTTATAATGTTTTTGAAAAATGAGGAAAGAGAGAGAAGGAAGTAAAGATGAGAAAGATAGAAGAAAATAGCTTGCCTAATCAACACATTTTGTCTCTTATCTCCAGGGTGAATTCAAATTTCTGGGAGGAAGGCAGGACAGCAATTTCAATGAAATAATCAATTACACACAGCTATGAGGCTCAGGGCAACTGACGTCCAACCTAACATTAACATACAAGTAAGTTGTAAGTAAGCTCTTCAAGTAGGAAAAAAAAAAAAACCTCTTGCAAAATATTTCTTATACTAGGGCTGGAATTGACCCTCTTGTCTCCTCTATTCTTTCACTGTAACTGTGTTATGTATTTAACATTTATTCAGACATTTATTATTTATTCAGACTCCTCAACTAATTGTCACTGTTTTCTTCTGACTCAGAAAAAAAGGCAGATAAGAAGAAATAGGCTCATTTCTATGATCTATTCCTTAAAGTTAAGCTGTTATCACAATATGGTCTTGCTTATATTACTTTCAACTAATTAATTGTTCATGCTACCCCCTTGGTTTTATGTGTGATGATTACTGTCCTTTAAATACACTAATTTCTCATCCAACAAATTAGCAAACTAGCAATTTTTCTAGACACAGCTTAAATTATCCTTTCCTAGGTAGTCTTTCTGAACAATTCCACACTGTTTGAATGCTTGCCTGAGTATTGCCTTAATATCCTTTACCTACTCATTGGCACACATTCAATCTATTTATACATCTTTCTAATAGATTCTATGCAACTTTAGGGGACAAGAATGTCATCTTTATTCATTTCTGTTCATAGTGCCTTTATTCATATCTTTTTGCAAGATGTAGCTAATCAAATGAGTTGCAGAATAGTCTGAAAAAATTTGTTCAGCAGTTTAAACTATCAGAGACTCAGATGACCTAAACACATTGAGAAAAGAGTAGATTCTTTGACAGTTTTATGATTTGACTAATTTTGAAATAGACAAAGCCATAATGTCATATAGCTGTCTATATGTTTCATTTCGTGCCTGTGTAGTTGGAAAAATTCTATGATACAGCCTAGTTGTTAGATGAGCTTACAAGGGCATTCTTCTGCGGGTGACAGCTGTCCCACAGAGTACCTGCTTTTGGCCTATCTGTACTAAGCCTCAAATCACTAGGTAATTTTCCCTCCAGTGACTACGTACATTGAAAAGCCCCCCGTAATTGTTTTCAACCCTACGGAGGCAGTTAAACCCTTCAGTTGGTAAGGACACAACCCAATTATAGCTAGAACTGCTACATCTTTTAGATAAAATCAGTAATGCTGATATTTACTAAGGTGCTGGATGCCTGAATTCTGCGCTGTGTTGTAGAAGAATTTCTCATTTTCCTCAATATTGTATTATAAGATCCATTTCTGAAATGCAAATATCATGAGATGCCCTGATGTGCCAAGTTCTTAGCTATAAGTATGTTTTTAATGGGAATCTGAAAGTTTAAAATTCTCATGCAAACAGACTAATAGAAATCCTAATTATTTTAATGTTAGTTCAAATAGGTTAGGTGTCAGAGTTCCTCTCCTGATGAATTTCTGAAAATACTTGTCATTTACTATGGTCACATAATTGTACACTTAGAAAATATTTTTTCCTGAACATGTGGCAGAGCAAATTATAACACAGGAGGGGGGTTAATGAAATTGTCTGCCAGTAGAGTAAATAATCGAGGAACAGAGAACTGGGTATTAGGTTGATTAGCAGCTTCGTGACCTAAATCATGCCTTGTTAGAAGTAGGGAGTCTATTCAGTGTTTAAGTGGAAACAGATGACTTGAATTAAGCAACACTACACACCTAATGCTTTTGTGATGATGAGCAATTTTCTGGTTTTCTCTCAAATTGTTTAATTACAGCTGTAAACCTGTACTGATACTAAAAATATTTCATTTCTTTACTGTGGGATGTTGTGCTGTATGCTGTGAATATGTGTTTCTCTGATTGGTTGATAAATAAAATGCTGATTGGCCAGTTGCCAGGCAGGAATTATAGGGGAGAATTCTGGGAAGAGGAAGGCTGAGTCAGGAGTCGCCAGCCAGACACAGAGGAAGCAAGATGACAAGGCAGAACTGAGAAAAGGTACCAAGCCACATGGCTAAACATAAATAAGAATTATGGGTTAAAATAAATGTAAGAGCTAGTCAGTGATAAGCCTGAGCTAATGGCCAAGAAGTTATAATTAGTATAAGCCTCTGTGTGTTTACTTGGGGGTCACGAGTGGGAGAGATTTGTCCTGACTGCCTGCTGGCTGGGACACAGGAAAACTTCTCACTACATTTATCTGTCATAATCTATTTAAAGGATAATAGTGATGACTTTTAGAGATAGTTATGAAAATACCAATAAATATTTGTGTACTTAAGGGCTTACATGAAGTTTGGGGGTATTTTACCTTACCCTTCACTATCCTTACTCTAAATGAGAAGTGACTTTTGTAAAGTCACATATCTCCTTGGTATCACATGGACAGCCACAGAATAAACTTGATTTAAATATTGTCATTTTGATTGTTTTTTGAAGTCACATTGTTCTAGCCCTTTATTAATAGCACGGCTTCCAAAATAATGACAGTATTGGTGAAGACAGTTTCAAATTGCATATATTTGCTCTGCAATATTCTATATTCCTAAAGTATTAATAGGGCAATTTTTATGATTCTTAGTTTATAGAAACAAGAGATGATTTGATATCTGTTCTATAATTACAAAATATATTTTTAATATGAGTAATTTTAGCTAGTTCTTGCATTATTTTGGGGAACAGGGGATGAATGTTTTCAAGTAAATATACTATAAAAACAAGTATAAATGGTAAGATGCAAAAAATTGTTGATATTAATTAGACATTAGACTGAGGCAAAAAGTATATGTGATATTCATGTTCCAAATAGTAAATGCACGAATGTCTTCTAGATTAGAATGAGATAAATATTTGCCGTATAATAATTGATAAGTGATTTAATAATAAAATGTAGCCTCAAAAAATTGAATAACTATAACATAAAGGGATTTTTTTTTGTTTTGGAAGAATAATGGCTAATACACTGAAAGGAGAATCTGCTAGATAAGACAAATAACGATTCATGCACTCATTCAATAAATATTTATTGTGTTCCTACCCAGAGAATGTCATGCTTTGCTCAGAGCTCTCAGAATGCTGCAGTGAACAGGGCACAACTGTCCTAATTGGCAATGTGCAAGTTTCTGAGGAAATTTGTTCTTGAATATTTTAGTTCAGTATTAGTAAATTATATAATCAGTGTTTACTTTGTTCACTAAGACATTTATATTTAAAGGAAACTGTTTTTCACAAACCAGTAGCCTGTTCCTCTATATTTCAGAGTTAATTTATCTATGAATGATATTCTACTATAATCATAAACCAGTTTGTTGCTCAGCCATCATCAAAGAAGCTTCTTCCTGCAGGAGAAGGGAACAAATACAGAGACCCATGCCAGATATTATACAAAGAGAGAGACCCTGAAACACACACAGCTTTATATGAAATATTTCCTTTAAATCTCTCCCCTCAGAACTCAGTGTACTCCAAGGAAAAGGAGGCAGAAAGAGTATAAGAGCCAGAGAGGCTGGAGGACCTCAAGACAATGAGGTTCTGTAAATCAACATGACCAAATAGGGACTGAAACAGCATGAACAAGGCCTGCATGGGGCTATACCAGGTACTCTGTATATATATTTTAGTGTTTTGATGGGATACCTGAGGGTGTGAAAAAGTGGGCTCTGAATCCTGTGCTCTTTCTTGGGCTCTTTTCCTTCTCTTTGTCTACTCTGGTATGTTAATTTTTGTTTGATTTCATTATATTTTATTGTTATCCTTTAGAAGCCTGTTTGTTTTCTAATGAGAGAAAGAAAGGGAGTGGGTCTATATGGGAGAATTTTGGGGAGGAACTGGGAAGAGTAAAAGCAGGGGAATATTTAATCATGATACATTATGTGTGAAAAAATATCTATTTTCGCCGGGCGGTGGTGGCGCACGCCTTTAATCCCAGCACTCGGGAGGCAGAGCCAGGCGGATCTCTGTGAGTTCGAGGCCAGCCTGGGCTACCAAGTGAGTTCCAGGAAAGGCGCAAAGCTACACAGAGAAACCCTGTCTCGAAAAACCAAAAAAAAAAAAAAGAAAAAATATCTATTTTCAATAAAAGGAAAAATAAGTAAAGGTTAGTTCATTTGTATGCAAAATGACCAAAGCCTACTAGTCATTCCATAAAAATAATACTGATATCATGCTAATTATCTTGAAGTAAGGTAATAAAATGGTAACTAAAATGAATCACCCCTGCATTGTCAAATTCAATGAATTGTTTTAAATACATAGCTCTCAATCCTGGCTTTATACTGTAAAACAAAGAAATGCTCTGTAATTTAGAGTGAAATGCTGAAAATAGACTTTAACCTGCTGATACATATATCTACGTATGAGCATGAGTTTCATGGAACTGTATGAAGGATGAAAGGCAAAATTTATAAAAATGTTTTGGTGAAACAAAATAAAGTGCAATATAGTGTGATATTGAAAAATTTACTTTCTGAGGAAGTACTGTTAGAGATGTATAGGTATGTGCATGTGTGTCCACATGTCCAGGATGGGGTTTGTTGTGAAATATTGTACAAATAGTAAAAACATGCATGTGAAGATTTTTAAAAGGATTAGCATGGGGATTGATAGATGTCTTGGTGCTTAAGAGTACTTGCTATTCTTGCAGATGAACTGAGTTTAGTTACTAGGACCCATATAGCAACTTTTAACTCTATGTAACTCCAGTTTCAGCAGATCCAACACTGTCTTCTAGCTCCTACAGGCACTGGACACAAGCTGCATCTCAATACATGCACGCAAAATTCTAATACACATACAGAAAAATAAATAATAAAACAAAAAGATCAGAACAACGTTTTGAAGAACTAAGAAAAGTGAACATATAAATAAGTTGCTAAAGAACATAAATTGTCTTATCAGCATCATAACTAATTCCACTAGGTATCCATATTCTGAAAATCTGAAATTGTTCTAAAATCTAAAATTATTTCTAGCCTCACATGATATGCTAAAGTTTTAGTTTTGGACTGTATTGGATTTTGTTACATTTTGGATTTTTAGATTAAGAATACTCTAAAAACATAAATCTCTAAAATATGAACCACTTTCTGTTCCAAACAATTTGAATTTAGATAACTCT
The DNA here is from genome assembly GCF_004664715.2 of Peromyscus leucopus. Lineage (NCBI taxonomy): Eukaryota > Metazoa > Chordata > Mammalia > Rodentia > Cricetidae > Peromyscus > Peromyscus leucopus. The sequence continues at coordinate 79,593,572 of NC_051083.1, read as the reverse complement.
ATAAGATGAATTTCATCTCTCTTTTAATTCTGAAATTTGGAGTGACGGTGTCTTGGTGTAGCCTCCTCTAGAAACTTTGACTCTGAGTAGGTCCATTCTATTTTTACACTGATTGATATTAGGGCATAGCATGGAGTGCTCTTGACACGAAAAATATATCTAGACAGTATATGCTTAATCTAGTATGCACAAGCATGCAATGAACTTCAAACAACCTTGTTTTGTCCTACAATGTTGTGAGAAATAAATATTTAAAAAAAATGAAAATTTCATTCCCCTTTTGCAATTTTTAGCTTGCTGTTTCTCCTTAGCTTTTTGGAAATAACTTTTTGCCAGAGTAAACTAGATATTACATCTATGCTGCAACCTCCAACCATTACCTATACAGAGATAATTTTTATTTTACTGAGAAAAAAACCAGTGGGAGATCTGTAAGCTAATAAAAACTGTTGAAGACATACTTGCTAAATGCAGACACTGAAGGGGTATCCTGGATTTGTGATGTTGGAAAAAATATGGACTACCTGAATAGATGCATAATCTTTATTTTGTTATATTTTTTGTGTGTCTGTGTGAATATTTGCTATGTTATGTGTATTCTGTCTGATGTCCACAGAGGCCAGAGGAGAGGAGGGCATCAGACCTCCTGGAACTGAAATCACATTTAGTGGAGTATTCTGACTTGTGTTCTAGGAACCAAACTTAACCCGGAACCTCTGGAAGAGCAACAAGGTCTCTTAATAGCTTAGCCATTTTTCCAGCCACTGAAATATAATTTTTAATTGAAAAGTATCATATTTTGTAGAAGAATTGGGTATGAGGCATAGGAAAATGATAAGGACAGCAAAAATGTTTTTTAAATAATAATAACTAAAACCTGGCTTATTAATGCCAGTACATGGAATGGTAAAAAGTAGTACTCACCAATTTCTGAGATCAGAGTTCTGATGTATTTATATTTTTAGGTAAAGCCATTTAAAAGCTATTCAAGAAGACCAAAAGCATCTGTAATCTAACAAACTTGAGAATAATGAGACATAGTCAATGGATAAGATATTTATAATAAGATAGAGGGAAAGGTAGAATACCTTATTAAGTATTCTTCAGAATACTTTTCAGATTTCCCTGATGAGTCAAATTAGGGAACTTGTCTATCCCTTGTATAAAATCTATTCCATGTGTGCTATTTGTAAAGCTTTTATACCTATTATTCTGCAATCCAATTTCATTAAAATTTTATTTGGCTATCTTCTATCAAACATCTGGCCTTCCTATTGAGCATGGTCACAGACTAGAATAGTAAGAGGATAAATTTAATATGCCAAAAAAAGAGGATAAAAACACAGAACTGTGTGCAACTGGGGTGAACTATAGATGTTTCACATCTGGGGTAAATCTGGAATGTTATGAGATTCAGCAATATTAAAAACAGCAATTTTAAAAAGCTTTGAAATAGTCCTTATTCCCTGAGAACCCCATTCCATCTATAAGTTTAATTTCTGTAAGACATGTAATGGTTAACATATATTCCTGCTCCTTATCCCCTCTAAACATCTTTAAAATTTGCCGAATTGTTAAACAATGGAGAGAGACCTTATATAAAATGTTGGTCTGCTGGCAGTTGTAGCAGGAATCTTAAAAGTTCTTATTAATAAAATCAAACCCGAGGTGAGTTATTGGGGTCCATGCTGGTAGATCAGAGAGACAGAACAAGCCACAGCTAACCTCACCTGGTCAACTTCTCAGCTGGTCTTGATTTCTCAGACTGGAAGCTTCTGTGTCCTCAATCCAGAATGAATCTCAGCTGAACTGTGCTGCTCGAAAGCCTGAAGCTTAACCAGCCACATGCTTAACCAGCCAAATGCTTCTAGTTTCTGGTCCTCATGCCTTATATATCTTTCTGCTTTCTACCACCACTCTCTGGGATTAAAGGCTGGCTTTCTGGGATTAAAGGCGTGTGTCACCATGCTTGGCTTTTTCCAATGTGGCCTTGAACTCACAGAGATCTAGAGGGATTTCTATCTCTGGAATGCTAGGATTAAAGGTGTGTGCTATCACTGCCTAACTAGTGGCTTTTCTGTTCTCTAACCCCAGATAAGTTTATTAAGGTACACGATATTTTGGGGAACACAATATCATCACAGGCAGTGGTCCAGAGGGTGCCTGGACTGGTCTAATCTGGTGACACGCCTAGCAAATAACCTAGCTGTCAGCATAGAGCCTTTGTCCAGTGACAGTTGGAGGCAGATACAGAGATCCACGGCCAGGCACCAGGCTGAGCTCCAGGAATCCAATTGAGGAGAGAGAGGAGAGATACTGCAGGCAAGAGATGTCGAGATCATGATGGGAGGACCTCAATTGGGGGGATGTGGGGATGCGGGGTGGCTTGGGAAAGAGGGCTGGGGGGTAGGAGGAAGTAGGAGGGGGCATCTGTGGATAGCATGTGGAGTGAGTAGAAAATTTCTTAATAAAGAAAAATGAAAAAAAAAAGTTCTCCAGGGATCAGTCAAATAAACATTTTCCAGAGCATATAAATCTATCTGAAGGAGTTAATCACTAGGATGTTGGCCAGACCTCAAGGAAGTGATAAGTACATCAAATAATTCCATGAAATATGAACTTTTGCTTGACTGATTTGACCTTCAGAATGTGTTTGCAGCAAAGGTTCTGGTAAAATCTTCTGCTACATCAAGTGGGGTAATGAATTATGAATCTCTAGAAGATAATGATTAGAGGTAAGACAATGGGATACAATTAGAAACATTATTGCTGATCTTGAACATTTACTTTTCACAGATGCTTTATTAACTCGGGGACATTAAGAATGCTTTCAAAGTAAACCTACAAAGGATGGCATAGAAAAAAAGCTAGTAAGGTAATACTTTATAAGGACATTTCTGCTACATGCTAGATAGAAATTCATTGATATGTTTTGAATCCTGGAAGCTTTTTGGTTATTCTTTGTGAATGTTTAATGTGTTTGAGTGCTCAGCTTAAGAAAAGAAAGGAAAATAATTTCCCATAAGATGTAGAAGTATATTGGTGCTATATTCACAATTCTATCCAAAATGTTGGGAATTATGTATCTCTATTTCATTGTGAATATTTCAAATATACAAAGGAATTAAAAGGTAGGTGAAATTAAGTCAGAGACTGTCTTCTGAAACTTGCATTACACTTTAGTGGCAAACCTCACACTTTTATTTCAGGCAGAATGCCAGTGCATTCCCAGCCAAAGGCATTCATCATTATATTGCCTCTTTATTATTTTGTAGAAATTAATACATATAAAAAATATTTCCTCTAGGGTAGTGAAAAATTCAGTTCATATATGTTAGACAGCAGCTGTGGTGGCTTACTGTGAGAAGATATCAATTAGTTATTGGAAGTTCTCACAGATGATGACTATGTGTTTGTCTAATCTCTCATTTGTTTCATGGACAGGCAGCCAGGATTAAGAGTTAGAGAATCTGGGGAAAGGGGGCAAATTTGAGCTTTCACATACATTACTTGACTATGATGAGGTAAATTTTTATGCTTGTTCCTGAAATTCGTACCTTGAGGCCCTAACTCCTGACACCTTAGAATGGAGCTATATGGGAGATGTGGGCTTTCAAGATGTAGTAAATAAATATGTCACTGCGATGGACTTTTATCTAATATGATTAGCTTCTCCACAGGGAGAGGAATTTTGGACACAGATAAATGCCAGAGGAACCTCTTGAAGCTACAGAAGATGGCTATATGCAATAAAAGGGAAAAGGTTACTGGAAAAAATCCTGATGACACTTTTATCTCGAACTTGTAGCAACCAGAGCTCAAGAAGATATATTTCTGTTTAATATTCCAAGAACTGCAAGAAAATATGTACTTCAGAACTGTAAGAAAATATATTTCTGTGCAATACTCAACAATCTTGTGTCTGTGGTACTTCGTTTCAGAGTGTTGGCTAATCAATGAAGATTTTTAAAAAGGTTATTTATTTTTCTGTGAATGAGGGTTTTGTCTGCGTGTATGTCTGTGCAGCACAAACCTGGCTGGTATCTTCTGAGGCCGGAAGAATGATTTAGACACTCTGGCACTGAAATTGCAGATGATTGTGAGCTACCACATGAGGTCTGGAAAGCTGGGTCATATAGCAGAACAACCAGTGCTCTTAGCCTCTGAGCTACCTCTCCAGTCCTCAATGTACTTGTCTTACATGTTAGTTATAATTTTTGCATTGAAGATGATGATAAAATATCTAGCTCACACTAGGCACTAAATAAATGTAAGCTGTTTTGTCATTGTGCATTGTAGAGAGAGGCTCTGATCTATATAGTTTTACATTCCCTTCATTCATTGTAAGTGGTATAGTGATTGGTTATTTTCAGAATATTGTTTAACAATCATATCTATAGACTCTAACTCAGGATTTTCCACTGCAATTGTATTATTGGAGCCAAATAATCTCATGTACACCCCTTGCTTAAAATTCTTTAATTCTAAGTTTGCCAGAATATTTCATGAAGTAGTGGAACAGACTCATTTGGGGCTGAAAAGAAACATTTCCTACATTAGCAAATTTTGACGGAGAAAAGTAAAAGCTCATGAGATTAAAAATAGTGATGGTTAGGACTTAACTTTCATGTAGAAATATTCATTCCATGACTTTATTTCATTTACTTTAGCTTGGCTCCAGTATAAAAAGAAACATGAGAAAGAGTTTGCTTGTTTGTTTGTTTGTGTTCTCTATTTTCCATGAAAGTGCATATGCCTTTGCCATTGTATAAAGACAAATGAAATTTTGGCACTCAATTACTTAGTTGGCTGAAAGACCAGATATTGAATCCAGTCAACCTCAGTAACTGTTCATGAAACAAGAGAAAAAGCAGAAACCTTGGCAGACCAGATGGCATACTCTGGAAATAATCTTATCTTAATTTTGCCAGATTAGATATTATCAGTGCATTTGATCAGATATAATATTCTGAGATTTACTTCAGTATTGTTTGACTTCTCTGTTGTTAATAAATGATCTTTTGAGCAAAATGACTTATGATTTTGAATTGTCAATGGTTTAATGGGCTATTACTATTACTGTTTTTAGAAGAGTCCCTAATAACATTCAGCAAAATTTTCTGGACTGACTGGACCCCCCATACATATATCTATAAGGGAAATAGATGAAACAACCAAAGGAGAACAGATAATTTCAAAATGGGGCTTACCTGGTAAATTAATATACTCTTCATACTCTTTAGCTTTTTCTCTGGGATCTGACAGGACAGAAGTAACTTTTTATTATATTCAAAGTGCTCAGCACCATCTGTAACTATGTTGTTCCCACAATGGTACCACCATAATTGTTACCAGCTGTAAAGAAATGTTTATTAACAGAGCAAGGATTGATTTAGGAAAATAAATTCACCTCAAAGATTGATATAAACTATAGCATGAAGTGTTCTGTAATCAGTGGTTGGTTAAAAACTGAAGAAACACAACTTTCACATCCACATGATTCTGAATGAAGAAAGCATACATAACACAAATGAATGCTGTAAAAAGTATGACCGTATGCTCAGCTCATATGTTTAGAACTCTGTTTCTTTATTTATTTTTAGTATGGCTAGGGAGTGCCTACAAAACTAAATTCCATGAGCTTCTTGCAGCATGAGATAGCTACTCATAGAGCAATTCTTCTTTTCACATCATTTGGATAAAGTAGATTACACTGAAGTGAACAGTAGCAGGTGTTCTGAGAAGATTCTGACCTTTTGACCTAAATTTTTCTATTATGCTTGTTTTTTCTTTGCTGTTCTTTTTTTCTTTCCTAGTGCTGCAAGACACGGATACTGCTTTGTGATATTTAATTCATGTCTTTTTTATCAATATATTTCTTCCTATAGACAAAAGAGTTGGACAGGTGTAGTCTGTATAATATTCAGCATATTATTCAGTCCTATCAATTCATATTTCATAAACTGAATAAGCACAAGTAATTAGTCTCCCCCACTCTAATGCATAATGCAGTTCTAAACAACTTGATTCAGCTATAAATGTTATCTTTCCTGTTTATTGAAAATAGATTTGTTTTCATCACAGAACATATTCTGATTACATTTTCCTGCCTCTCGACTCTTCCCAGTTCCTCCCCCCACCCACTACCTGGGTCTACATCCCCCCTTTCTGTCACTCATTAGAAAACAAACAGGATTCTAAGGGATATTAAACAAAAATAAGATAAAACAAAAACTCACACATCAGAATAGGAAAACAAATCAACAGAATGAAAAGAGCCTGAGAGAATACACAAGGAACAGAGACCCACTTTTTTGCACAATCAGAAGTCCCATAGAAACACTAAACTGGAAGCCATAACTTGTACATCAAAAGAAACTGAAAACATATATGTTTTCACTTGTATGGGATATACACTTTTGAAAAGTATCTTTATTAAGCTCCAAGGGGACATTTGTTAATATTGTTGCAGCTTTTATTTCCTGAGGATATCAGAGAAAAGTAACATGGTGTTAAGGATTTATCATCCATTTCATAGCTTCCCACATCTGATTTGTATTTCTCACGACATGCAATGTAAGATGACCATTCAGGTTTTATTTACAAACAATACACATGAAGATTGAAATCCATCCAAACAACAGTACAAACCTTTAATCCCATCACTTGGGAGGCAGAGGTATGTGGATCTCTGTGAGTTTGAGACCAGCCTGGTCTACATGGAAAGTTTGAGGAAAGCCACAGCTATATAGTGAAACCCTGTCTCATAATAACAAAACCAACTCAATAAATAGAATGAAACAGCTCCACTCAGTCAAATAACTATTATGATTCATATTTTACTAAATTATGCAATTTCTTTAAACATATTAGACTCACCAAATCAATCATTTCTTGGTGTCATGTAGATATATTTATAAAATATTGTCCTAGAGAAAGACGATTTTAATAGCTTCATTCTGCACCCCCTAACAGTAAAATGCTCTCATTTGGACTCTAAAAGAATATATATATATATCCTTAAGCATTCAAAATATTGGAATACTCAACTGTCACAATGATATTTCCATTCACACTTTCCACTATTGTGTTTTCGCTGCCAATTTAAGATTAGCAATCTTCTACAGAATTGTTTTATTAATTTTTGTGATCTTTAAAGAGACATTTCCAAGTGCACTTCTCACATAGGTACATAGGAATATGACCAAGAGAGATTTAGTAACTGTCTTTAATATATGAGGTATACTAACACCTAACATTATGAATAAATACTCAGTCTAAAAGATACTCTTATGATTCTGAGATGGTACAGAACAAAGAGACTGGCATTCCAATGAGTTTCTAGATACATAACTATTTATATATTAAATGGAATGGAATAATAATGTAAAGATACTGGCATAGCTTTTAAAACTTCTTTAAATTTTACTTTTTAGATTATAATATAATTACAAAATTTCATCCTTCCCGTTCCTCCCTCCAAATCCTCCCATTTACCCCTCACTCCTCTGTTTTAAATTCATGGCTTTTTTTTAACTAATTGTTATTGCATAGGTTTTAAAATCATTTTAATATCAATGTTATTAGTTTTAGATTCATGAAGAAATGATTCCGAAAACAATTACTGAAATATTTAAATAACTTTAGTATGGTTTATGAAAATGATTTTATTTGAAAACTTAGAATAATCAAGGTTCAATACAATTACTATTATTAATAGGTTCAAAAGAAATTATGCTATTATGCTTAGCAAAACACAAAGTATTTATAAATTATAAATACATAACATAGCATAGCAGTGGAACAGACCATGATTTGGATTAAACAGGTAGCTGAATGGGAAACTTCTGTAGTGTTTCTCTGACTTCATTTCCTTGTCTGTATTATAAACAACATAGTAACATACAAAATTGCATATAATTCTTTAAAATTGATTGTTTTTATTATGGAACTATGTATTATGTGATAATTTATACATGATAGGATCCTAGTCAAGAGCTCAAGAATCATTCAATGCTATTAAAGGAACTACATTTTTTTCCTTACATGATTTCTACAATTTTAGTTCAAAAGGAAGATACAATTTATAAAGTACAACGTAAAAGGAGGCTTCTAAAAGTGAGTAACTCATTGATTTCAGTGAAAGATTAAAGAAGCTAATATTTATGGTGACTTAGTGATCAAAATGTGATATAAATATCACAGCTGTTCACCAGTATTTAATGCCTTTCTATTTTAAGTCATACAGAAGGGTCTCAGTGCTTTTGGGTTGTCTACTTCACCTTATAGGTTCCAAATTGTCCTGCTAATGAAAGGGAAATGCTTTAAGGTGCACATATTTTGGAATTACAACCATCTTGCTGAGAACTTCTAAAGAACTGACTAGACCAGAACAGTAGTATATCAGGATTCACAGTATAATTGGCATTTAAATGTGTATGTGTATGTATCTGTATAGACTAGTTGAAGTATATACATATGTAACATATAATGCATATAATATATATGCAAATCTCAGAGGGTGGTTGTCCTAACTTACCAACCATATGCATAACACCAAATGCATACAATGCCCCTAGTGAATGTTAATCAAATGAAGAAGTTATTCCAGTATTTTAGATCTATAAGAGACTGCTTTCCTTACAGGATCCCTTCTAAAAGCTGAATCCTTATCAGAATTCATCAGAGAGTGTCACAGAAGGTTTCTATAAACCCATAAGCTCCCAAATCATTCTCTCAGTCTTAATTTTTGTAGCAACTAGCAATCCAAGACAGAAATCTAAAGATAATGCTTGACACTACCCTCCTCACTTTTTCATCTTCCACAATGTTTCTGAGCCATGTCTTTTATTTTTGATTCCCCAAATATCTCTCAAATCTGTTCTCTATATGATACTTTAAAAGTTCTTTTAGTTTTGGATGCCATGATTTCTTTCATGGATAACTGATGCGCATTACTAACTGTTCTTACTTGAAGTGATGCCCTTCTTCAATGTATTTTGACCTGCTGTGGGATGGTCTGTATGTCAAATTGCTCTGATTGGTCAATAAATAAAACACTGATTGGCCAGTGGCTAGGCAGGAAGTAGGTGGGACAAGGAGAAGAGGAGAATTCTGGGAAGTGGAAGGCTGAGGCAGAGAGACACTGCCAGCCGCCTCCATGACCAGCAGCATGTGAAGACGGCAGTAAGCCACCAGTCACGTGGCAAGGTATAGATTTATGGAAATGGATTAATTTAAGCTATAAAAACAGTTAGTAAGAAGCCTGCCAAAGTCATACAGTTTGTAAGCAATATAAGTCTCTGTGTTTACTTGGTTGGGTCTGAGCGGCTGTGGGACTGGCAGGTGACAAAGATTTGTCCTGACTGTGGGCAAGGCAGGAAAACTCTAGCAACATTGACCTCTTGATCTAAAATGGACTGTTTCCAAATCAAATAGGATCGTGTTACATACCCCCTTAAATTTGTCTCTTATTGCTTTCTTGACCAATTTCAGATTCCATTAAAATGGCAAATGTAGTTTTCCACGGCCTTCTGATCTTCTCTGTGTGTGTTTCAGTTACATTCAATTATTCAGTTTTTTTTTGTTTTTTTAAAACAAACCACATTTTTCTTGTTGTGATTCCTCTCACTTTAACTTTATTTTGGCATATTCTTATTTCGGCTCCTCCTTTTTTAGCCAAATTTTGTTTGTCCTTTGAGTCTCAGCTTAAATGCTCATCCCTGCTGGGAATACTGGCAGACCTCTCCCAAACTGCTCCTCCATAGTACTTCCTGCTTCCTCTCACACAACATGAAAGCACAGCATATTGACTGTTGTCAGACCGTTGTGGATTTGAGCATCTGCTCTGCCAGCCAGTAAAGGAGTGACCTTGGGCAGGTTGAATTATAATTACAACACTCTGCTTATATTGTTAAGTTCAGATGCTTTTAGTATAGCATGATGATATGGTGTTTAATAAATGATACTTTGCTTACAGAGACTATTTTTCTAGATTTCCATTACATTTTCAGGTTTGTGAAACATTTATGTCTTCTATAACATTAAGCTTTTTTAAATAAGTGAAAGGACCCCTATTCATGGTGACAAATACTCTGATTTTCCTAATGCACCAGCCATTTTTATTCCATTCCTTTGGAAATGTTTAGTGAAACTGGTCTAACTGAACAAAATATTTTCAACATATAGAACTCATATTTAACATATTGAACTAACATTTCGAGGGCACAGATCATTGTGTCTCTTAATTATAGAGGTGCCATTTATATGCAGAAGGCATACACTCTCTTATGCGTGGATATTAAGATACCATGCTAAGTGATTGTCTTGGTCAATATCCGAGGTTGCCTGTACTTTATAGAGTAATTTCCTATGCTTAAATAATCCCATAGAGGCTCCATTTACCCAGTCTTTGGAGATCAGCTGCTTGATTAACTATCAGAGGAAGTAGCTAATAGAGTAAAAAATATTTTCCATACTATTTGAGATGGAACTGTATTCTTCTTAGAGTGCACTCTTTTGCCAAATGTTTAGCAAATATCCTCAGAGTAACTATAACTGAACAAAATTATAAAGGCTTGTGTTCAGCTCTCAGAAGACCACATCATATAATTTCTTTGTTTAACAATCTGAGATTTCTTTTCTGACTATAGTTGCATGGTTTGATGTTAAGGTACCAGAGACACACATATCATTGCTACCTTTTATGTAACTTAATATCTTTTTGTTATTTGGTAGTAATTCATTAGTAATCCATTATAAATGAAATAGAATTAGTACAATGAGATATGATAAGGTTATCAAATGGCTGTCCCTAAATTTCCCATAAGTCTAGTAAATGTTCTCTGACAATTTATTTTATTTTGGATACAATGTTTAACACAAATATGAATGAGTATGATGCATAAAAACCCTCTGTTAAGAGCATGAAATGTAGGCTTTGTCCACGACTTTGAAATCAACAAAGGAAAACCAATGAAACCCTTAATCTAGCCATGGATAAGTGCCCTTTTGGTGCCCTTTTTCTGTTATTTCTCTTTAAGCCCATGTATTACAATGCTAGTGGGAAAAAACAGTCAGATGTCCAGATTTATACCACTTAGTTACAAAGGTAGATACCAGCCTTATAGCTGGATCCATAGTGAGTCATCCCTGCAGAAGTGAGCATTATTGAATCCAAGAATAAAACCTTTGTATTTATCTGCTAACATCTTCTCCATCCACTCTTCCAGGTATGTATAAACTTGTGAAATATGGCTCTTTTCAACGTCTTACCTTTTTATTATTTTTTGTTGTTGTTCATTTGATTGAAAAACACAAAGTTGTCCTTAAGAAATTTTATTTTACCTTCTTCTTACTGTTAAACAGAAAGTTCCAATACAGAAGACTGAATGATTAGGTTTAATTTTGAACACCACTATAAAAAACACTGCTATAAAATTATTTGAAGAAAAGCAATGAGAAAATTTGCAAACTTTTTTTTTGCTTTCCATTAGAATGTTATAGGGAAAAGCATAGGCCTTTGTGCCGCTCATCAAAGCTTCACCAGTGAAGTGAACTGAGTTTTAGATGTATTTCTACCTTTGTTTCCAAGTTTTAAAATGTGCAATATTTCAGACTTACCAATAGGTGGCAATATAAGATAAGGAAGGTGATTAGCAGCCAAACAGGTGAAACAGGCCTTTGTAAAATAACCTAGGTTAGGCAAATTCAGAAATAAAAAGGTGAAAACTGCATTTAATATTATTTTCCTAGTTAGATAAGGCAAAACTGTAGATTTTTTCCAGAGAAACATTCTAAGATATGAAGACACATGATTTGCAACAATTAGTAATAGTAGTAGCTAGTCAGTTGTGAATTCCTTCTATTGTAATTTAAATTTTTACCAAAGGTTGAATTATTTAGAGCTTTGTGTGGAATTTCAGCAATTTAGCACATGTTAGGCTTTTGAAAACATAGCACAATCAAATGAACACACACACACACACATACAAAGAGAGCCTTGGCAGCTTTGACCTTCAAAGAAATGACTTATAAGCTAAGAAATGCATGCAGGGAATGTGTTACTTAACTAACCATTTCAGTAGGACACACTTTCCTTCTTTTATAACTTGGAACACGTGTAGTTAGATTTTATTCCATTTATATTTTGTCTTATTCTTCTTTATTAATGAATTTGTTATTTTCATGTAAGTGTCCAATAAGCAGTTAGCTTTTACGATCAATTTCAAGCTATTTAACAGAAATAGGAAATAAATAAGAGAGTGGGCTACATATATTTGAAGTTTGTTTTGGGACCACGATTTTAGACATTTAATTGAAAAGAATCCTAATAAAACATACTTCATGCTGGGGATGCAGGCAGCTAGCTATCAACAATGAAAAGCATGCATTCATGACAAATAATAATAAAAAAGAAGCCTTAGCTTAAATGTTACTTTGTAGTTTTGATTCTGTGATCTCATGACTGTAAGAGAGTCATCTTCCTTTTCTTGCTATGACTTTTCAAATAGCTTTTTTCTTTGTTTCTTGTTTTCTTTTTCCCCTTGTGGTGTTTAGGAAAAAATAGTATGAAGGGGGCAAAGAGGTTAAAAGAAGTTAAATAATTGTTTAACCTTCTTAAACTTCTAAAAATAGACTCAGACTTTTTTATATGAAGACACTGTTAAAAATGAGCTTTTCATCTAGTTTTGGAAAGATGTGTCAGAATGTTGAGAACTCCTATAGGTGTTTACTAACTAGGTCTTGGGAGATTACTCCCTTGGAAAATTGAATTTAGGTGAATTGGGGCGACTATTTTAGTTGATTCTTTGCATCTTAAGGCTTTAATTCTCAGAGGTACCATTCTGTTCTAGGAGCCAGAAGAGAAATAGAAGACTTTCCTGGATAAATGGCTTTGCTTCACCTATTCCTTCTCTATCTGTCTGAATACAAGTGACTCTTGAAGGTAGCTATTGGGTTTTGTCTATTATTTGTTTTCTCAGATTGCATTTGGTGTGTTTTTCTCTTATGTTTTTTGAAATATGCTTTGGCTTCACAGTCTAACACGGTGCACAACATAAAAGCAAACTGAATAAAAGTCTGATTAATTATTTCAGGTATACATGATGAAATATGTTCATATATATATATATATATATATATATATATTTGCAAAGAGTTGTTATTGTACAAGTGTTCCCTTGATAGCTGAGGAAGAAACCACAACAAACATAATTAGTACTCAATGTTTATGTGTAGAATGCTGTTCTGGGACAAAATGTAAATGGGCAGAAGCGAATTTGTTAAAATTGCTCTTTTCCACTCCTCTATCAGTGCCTATTACCTTCCATGTAAGAAACCAATGATATAACAAGAAAGTGCGGCCCAGCAGTGGTGGTGCACTCCTGTAATCCCAGCACTCCAGAGGCAGAGCCAGGTTGATCTCTGTGAGTTCAAGTCCAGCCTGGGCTACCAAAGTGCCCAGGAAAGGAACAAAGCTACATAGAGAAACCCTGTCTCAAAAAACAAAAGCAAATGAGAGAGAGAGAGAGAGAGAGAGAGAGAGAGAGAGAGAGAGAGAGAGAGAGAGAGAGAGAGAGAGAGAAAGCATGGGTTTTCTGATCATATAAACTTTCACTGGATTCTAATCCTAGATTTACTACCCAGTGTCTTTCAGTAATTCACAAACTTCAGTTCCTTTGCTGAAAAAAATAAGAATATAGATATCTAAGTATTTGACTTGTCTTCTTTCCTTTCTTCCTTCCCTCTTCCTTCTCTTTCTGTCTGTCTGTCTCTCTGTCTTTCTCTCATATTTCTCTAACTCCTATCTCTGTCTCTTTCTCACTGCCCCTCCTCTCTTTCAGTTTCCTTTTTCTTTCTCCTTTTCTTACTTTCTTTATCTTTTTCTTACTACCTTTATCTCTCTCTCTCTTTCTTTCTTTTTTCCTTCCTTCCTTCTTTCTTTCCTTCATTTCTTTCTCCCTCCCTTTCTTTCGTTCTTTTTCTTTCTTTGTTCCTTTTTGCTATTTGCTTTTTTTTCCAGTCCTTGGAATCAAACAGAGGACCTTAGACATACTAAGAAAGCTTTCTACCAGTGATCTTAGATGCCTCTCTCTAACATATACAGTTCTCTAGATGACTGAAAGATTCCCCCCAAGTTGCCATCACAGAATTTGACATCTGTTGTTCAATAAATACTATTTCATTTCCAAAATTATTAATACTGTCTGCCAAAACAATTCCATGAGATATACATGTTTGTACTTATGTGTGTGATTGTGTACATTTGTGCTTTTATTATTACTAGTAGTATCATCACTATTAGTGAATAACTGAGGAACTAGAGGTTCAATGAGATGAAGTGACTTAAATAGACCAATGATGAAAGAGATAGAATTTAAATCTTGACGTTCCAGAGTTTATGCCTTTAACTGTCCAGTTAATGATTTAACTATTAATGGTTATTCTTGGAAACAGGATAGTAAATGATGACACATTGCCAGAAAAAATATTCTGTAATTTTACATGGAGTGCCTCTGTGTGTGTGTGTGTGTGTGTGTGTGTGTGTGTGTGTGTGACAGCAGTATTTCATAGATTTAAATTTATCTTCAGAATTCTTTCCTTCCTTACATTGTTAAGGAATTATGAACATAGCCTAGATTATTGAAAGATCAAGCTAAGAATATCATTAATATTTTCTGGCTTGACTCTGTTGTTAACATCTTTTAGCCCAGTAACTTAATGCTTTTCTTTGGATAAGTTTAATAAGGATAGACTTATGTAAACTAAAATTAAATCACATTTGTTTACTGAAGTGTAAGGTACCCATTAGGCAAACCAATCTAATTTAGAAAACGTTGAAAGATCCAAAGATTAGGAATGAAAATAAATGTGAGTCAGCACTTTACAATGTGAAGTTTTTTTAGAAAGAAAAGACATATTTAGTACTCAGTCTAGAACATCTTAACAGAACACCCATGGTCTTAAATGATTGTAGAAAAATGGAGTGTATGATTAAAACAGACATGATTATTTAATGAACAACATTTTCCCAGACTTTTGAATTAATAGTTTTATGAACAGACTAATTCCAAATGAACAAATAAATAGCTCAAATTCTGGAGCCACATAGATGATTTTGCTTTATAATTCCATTATAATATATAATGCATCCAGAAATATGAGTTCTAGTAAGAAATCTTAGAGATAAAGTAGCAGAAGGAACTTTATGTTGTTGGGTTAAAAGAGCAACTGTTTGCATATTTCATGGGGCAGTTGTACATATAAAGTGATATCTGTATATACATATATATGTATATATATATATATACATATATATTGCTAAAGCAAAATATGTATTAATTGTGCTAAGTACGGTGGAATGTTTGAGTGGAGACTTACTTTTCTTTGATACATCCTAAATCATTTGAGCAATTTTTATTATTTAAAAGAAACAAATTCTAGTTGAAAGAATTTTATCAAAACAGTCAAGAAAACTTCTCTTCAAGAGTGTTAGGTAATAACTGTCCTAGTTTTTCATCTTTCTCCTAGTAATTTATCTTTCTTTTCAATTTGCTCCAAAGTTCTAGCACTGAAGACACTTCCCAGTGCACTTTACCCTCTCCCTTTGGTCCAGGAGACAGGGATCATCAGTAGATTCAGTATAGTCACTGTTTCTCAGAATGCACTTTTTTGCCCTAGAATGTTGACAGTGATTAACTGGTTCTAACAGCAGTTGCTCTTCAACTTAAGGTACAGATTTTGTGTTGCTTATGGCCTCTAAGAGAATTATTGCATTCAAGGAAATGCTAAAATATTCTCATAACCTAGAAGATAGAAAAAAATCGCTGGATAACATGTTATTTTCTTTGAATGCTTTCAATAATACATTATCAATTTTGATTAAAATAGCCTATGTAAGAAGCCATCTTATGAGCCTATAGATCAGATACATGTATTTCTTCCCTTATCAAAAGATGATTACCACATTGAAAATGACAATAAAGCCATGTCTTGGAACACAGTATGTTTCATAGATTCATGAGTACAGGAGGAGGTGAGATATTGGAAGAAAATCACTGCTTGATGACAAGACATAAAGCAGTGAAATTTTGAATTACTGTCTATTTTGTCTTTTCCATAGCTTCTCTGTTGAAGAGTAAACATTTTGTTTCAAACAAAAATTTCTTGATTACTATAGATCAATCAGCTTTAGAATATACAGTATTAATAACAGCTGTGAAAACAATGTTTTACCCTAAAATACAATAATTATGGAGTCACTGAGTTCTTTATAATCAACTCATTATATATTTACCTATGTGGATAGATTATGCTTGTGGGCCAGGTTTCTTTTTCCCCTTTTATATATTTTAGTCCACACTAATTTTTTGCTCTTATAGCTCTAGGCTAGAAAAAAAGTTAGAAAATTTGCTAACCACACAGTGTAACTCGTGCCATGGAAGTCAAACCATGTCCTGAAGAAAAGCAAGAGAGGTTTTACACATGTGAAAATGTCTGGAATTCTTGAATATTAGTACCTTTTAAGGATAAACTTGTTCATCTGTTCTGAATGTTTCTGGATGTGCCTGTTTACTTCCTTGAACAAGTAGTATATTTCTCATATTTGTTATATTATCATGACCTTTCAATTCTACAGTTGTTTTTGTTAAAGACTGAAATGTCTCCATGAATCCAGTTATTCAAGGCTGTTCATTAAATGCCATCTATCATCTTATGCGTGGAAACCAAAGAGAACAAGATTCTCATTTCTCCTAGTGAAAAATGGGTATAGGATTCAGAGAAGAGGTAAGAGTAGATGATGACAGATTTAACTGGTAGAGATATAAAGCAATGTTATTAAGACTGGCTCCAGTCTCAGTCAGTTCATGTTAAAGCAGAGTTATGCCATTCCACAAAATTCTCTAAGTAGAGTATTTCATCAACATATACTTAGTACCTCTTAACTCTTTTATTGTTTTTGCCCAGGGGACATTGCTGCTTATTATCTGATTGGTAAACAACTTCTAGACTTGGCCATAACTGTTTTTCTTTGTTAGAGGAAGTTACTTGTGCTCTGCCTATTTAGAAAGGGAGGCCTATCCTGCTTAATGCTGCTGCTGTGAACTTATGAATAAATGTCTGACTGTAGAATGTGTGATTAACAAACCAACCAGATTAACTGAACTAATGATATATTCTTAACCCTTTATCACTAATAAAGGTGAGATGGTTCTGAACCTAACTCTCCTTTGTTCTGTTTTTCAGTTTGTTCAGAAACTGATGAGGTAAATCCCCTCAAGTCTCAAATGCATGCCAAAATATTAAACTAAAATGTTGAATGAATACCATATTTTATTGTATTTACACTTATTCTTTGCACTATTGAAAAAATTCAAGGAATTAATTCAAATTTTAATATTAAGCTTTGGAAAAATATCATGTCATATACATACTTCAAATTCATTAAATGCTTTACCTTAAATGTGAAAATTAAATTAAATGCTTTAAATCCAAGAAAGCATTGAACCAGGAAACCTTTGTGTTGGAATTTCACATATTTTCACAGGAATGAGGTATAGAAAGAATAATGTTGACTGAAAATATGCTGCTGGTCTCTAAAATTTTCAGTCTTCCTTTAGATAAAAGCGATAAAATCATTCTACTGATGAGGATATTTGGTTAATAATTAAGATAACTTTAAAAAATGTCATTGTAACACCTAAGGGTAAACAGACACCCACACAAGGGAACTTGACTATAGTCCTGTTGTATTATTTTTGAACTATATAGTCTCAAGACAACCACATAGGATTTTGAGTTTCCATTTTTACACACATGAAATACGACATGAGCTTTTTAATATTCTTTTGTCTTTTGAACATATGAATTCTAATACCTACTATGGGTGTTATAATGAAAAGAATAAAAACAAAGAGACAAAATTGTGTGATTTAATTATTGATAAAATAACACATAGGAATCTGGGGACATGTATATCTTCCACTAATCAGCTAATTTTGTCACATTAAAACTGGGTCTGTATGGAAGATGCAATCATCCTATATACCCATATTTATATGCAAAATATTTTATAAGCTTAGCATTTGTAGGATGCTCAGCAAATGCTAGATATTGCACTACTTATTTAAAAATTTTATCCTTAAACTTTTATCTGCATTTTGTTCAAATGGAAATGAAAACATCCTGTTGGTGGCAGCAATAATTTAATTTTACCATTCACAAAACAAATGAAGAATAAGATTTATAGGCAACTATGTAGAAGCAAGTTACCATTATTATAAAAGAGTTTTTCAACTCCAACATCTTGAAACACAATTTAGTCTACCAGTGTTTGAGACCAGTCAAAAGCATTACATTGCTACATATGTATATCTATCTATGTTGTGTAGTTCCAGAATATAAAATACCAGTGACATTTCCAGTGCTGCAAGAATGTTAAAATATTTTTATATCCAGTCTTGATTATTTCCTTTGTATTTGTCCATAAATAGCTGAATATTTTACTGAGATTAGTTTACACATCGAGAATCACAATTTAGGGGAGACAATACTGAACATCCAGCTTAAGGGGAAAATGTTTGGATTTATAAGCTATTTCAAATCTCCTTTACCTTTTCTCTTCCCTTGTTTTATTTTAGCTCCAAAATATCCCTTACTTCTGTATTTATGGACATGACTATGTATTTGTGTTATCAATGAGTACTGGTTCTATATTATGGACCTAAACTAAAGATATGCAAATTGTATGCTCTGTTCTTCAACAAAGTGAATCACAGATGTACATAGATACAGCACAGAGTCAATTTCTATAATTAGAGAAACAATGATCATGGCTCTTACTACCCAGTTTATAGCACTAAAACCAAGTCACAATTTTATTAGTGGGACAGTGGGAAATATGAAATTTCCTCCTTTCTGATGAATCAGTCTATATTTGTACAAATTCCTCCAGGTGGTACATATTCAAATTAAAACACGAAAAGGAGCCATAGGATATAGTTTAGCTGGTAAGGACTCTTGTTGCTAGGCCTGAAGACCTGATGTTTATCCACAGGACACATTGGTTAGAAGGAGAGAACCAATTGCCAAAAGTTGTCCCTTGACTTCAACTCACGTGCCATGGCATGATTATGTAGATGTGCACACACACACACACACACACACATTAAACAAACAAACAAGTAAATAAATAAACAAATGTAGTAAAATTGAAAAGCTTTGGATTAAGCAATAGGTTTGTGCACACATGGTTTTCATGCAGCCTCACCACTTAATATCAGAACATCATATGAAACCACACTATCTCGAGAATAGCATGGACTTGAATACCTAGAACTTAGTCCTAGACACAGTATTTGTAAAGCTTCTCCTAAGAGACTCCTACACACAACCAAAGTTGAACACAACAAATTTATCAACTTCCCACTTTAAATTAGTGGGTACTAGACATAATGAGATGCCAAATATATGAAGGAAACATCTACTATAGTTATTAATGTGCAAGGTAGACTGGGCAGCACAGGCTTATGCTTGTGCAGTGAACTAGGAAGGAATTGTTCACTAAGGAAGTTGCCATAACTTGGTCTTTTAAAGTGTCTGCAACGTTGAATTGGGTTTCAGGTGTCAAAGCATCAATAAAATAATCTAAAATCCTACCACAAACAAAACCTGTGATTTTTTCCTCAAATATATCACCCTCATTCTCAGATGTGAGTTTCAGGGAACCACCTAGCTGTAAATATATTATGCTTCTGTAAGTAACCTAGGTTATCTGTTGCTTTTCTCTTTCTCTTTGTCTGTGCTATCAATATTTAAAAGACATAACCTATTTCTTCTTGGAAAAGAATCATCAAAGAAAAAAAGCTATTTTGATAGCAGGGACTGAGAGATTTCTTTAAACTATTTATGTATGTAGAAGATTCTGTCAGAAAGAAAAGAAAAATAAGAAGAAATATTAAAAGCTGTGGAAATGGGGAAAATGAATATATTTGTTCTTTCATTGTACCTTTAAGAAACTTTTGTAAAATATAACAGCTCTTAGGAGCCATAACAAAAGTTCCGACCATTTCAGCTTCCTGTCACCAACCTCTATCAGAGATTTATGGAATTCTTACTTTAGAAGCTGTAAATGTAGGAACTCATCTTTGCCTCCTTTTCTTATTTGTATCTCTCAGTAGTGTCTTAACACCTAAACCAGTCAATTCTGCAATGTGTTTCTATCAAGTTCTTTGAGCTACTCAAACAAATTACCATAGGACTGATTCCTTAAAAGTGTAAATTTATTCAGGCTAGAGAGATGGCTCAGGAGTTAAGACCACTGGCTGCTCTTGCAGAATCCCTGTGTTAGATTCCTAGTACACATGGTGGCTCACAACCATCTGTGATTGCAATTCCAGGTCACACATATGACACAATGACATATATGCAGGCAAAACACTCACATACATAAAAAAGAAATTTAACCTTTCATAGTCATGAAGGCAGAAGTCCAAACTCACTACCATTGGGTTGAAATTAAGTTATGGAAGAGTGCTAATCATTGGCCTGTTCAGGCTCAAGAGGAAAACCTTTTTTTTCCCTCTGGCATGATGGTGGTTGTTGGCAATCTGTGACTTGATTTGCATCGTCACCCAAATGTATGTTCTGATTTTGTATTGCCTTTCTCCTCTGTGTTTTTGTATGTGTGTATAGTCTCCCATACTCTCATTTTCATACTATTGTTGGGTTTGTATTTAGGTTCAATTCAAAAACTCAATATATGCCAACTCAACACATTTAACTTAATCATAGCTGAAATAAATTCTTTGTTTAAATAAGGCAAGATTTATAGTTTCAGTGATTTCTTTAAGCAATAGAAAGGACTTCCATGTATAAGGAAAAATTTATGAGTTATATTTACAATTATCATACATATAAAAAACATGATTTCTTATGTAAAACAAGATTCATTTTTTTCAGCCTATTCTTTTCTGTCTAAATGTCCCCATCATGTTGAATTGCTAATTCCCCCTGGTTCCACCAATATTCTAAACAGTATTTTTACTTTTTCAATTATGTACCTTGTTTAGCTTCCAAAAATTATTCTATGTGATGCTGGTGTCATTAAAAGTAAAAGCATGATCTAGTTCCATTACAGAATGTTTTCCCTAATATTTAAGCAGCTATTTCTAGCCAGTGTCCACTTTTATGCAATATAAGACTGATGAGATCAATCCTTTGTAAAGTTTCTAACATATCTTAATCATGAAGAATTTATATACACTCTTTAGCATAACAATTGATTTTTTTTCTTTTACCAGCCTCACATAAAATCTTTCAGACTAGAAATTGATGGATATTGCACTTATATCAGCTGTGTTATTTTACTCACAGGAAATAACTGCTCTTGGAATTATATGAACAGGTTAATGACATCTCTTTAGTTACAATTAGCCTATGAATATGATAGTTGAGTCCTCCAGATGCTCCAATTTTTCATTTACCTTGATCAGTATTATTTTTATGGGCCAGGAAAATGGCTCACCAGAGAGAAATGGATTGCTGAGTTATATTGCAGGGACCAATAAGGTGGAAGAAGAGAACTGACTCCTACAAGTTGTCCTCTAGCTCCATTATGCACACCATGGTGTTTACACACACACACACACACACACACACACACACACACACACACACACACACACCACATTGTGATGTAATATTATAAAAAATATCTTCTACATGCTGAGACTAGAACTTTTGCTGAACTTCACAGCCAAAGTTAATAATACACTTTGATGTCACTCAGGACTTAAAACTGCTGTTCTACTGTATACTCCGTTTGTTTGACCTGCCTTTAAGAGAACAATGTGAAAATCAACATTACTTGCCTTGAATTTCCCATGTAATCAACTTTTACAACCTAAGCTAATACGTAGCTGCAATTTTATATTAGTATTCTTCCATGATCCTGACCCAGACTAATGAATGTATATCATTTGCTGAAAACAGGAACAATAGAAGTTGAAAGTAATCATATAAAATGAACATCAACTATAAATATTGAACACAGCATTTATAGATATTTGTTGATAATAATGTTTGTAGTACGGTTTTTTATCTGGGTCAGAAGGGTCAGTTGGAGCTAGTAACTTATTCCCTTGTAAAGTTCAGTTAAAATTTTCTGTAAAGTATCTCATTCCTTCTCCATGTGATACTCTCTGTGCTAGTCATAAAGACAGAGCAAAACCCTTTGTGAAGTACAGACTCACATGGTCCCAAAACAAAAAGGCATTTAGAGACACATGGGTACAGATACAAACACAGACAAAGGGACAGATTCACCAGACAGCCTTCATGTTGGCACAGAGTAATGTTCATATAAAAGACAGAAAGTGCAACACACACATACACACACACACACACACACACACACACACACACACACACACACACACACACACACACACACCAGATAAATAAGTAAATGTAATAAAAAATAAAGACTATGTTTGCAGTGCTTACCCAGGGCCAATCTCAAAATAGTTACTTGAAAATCATTTGCTGACTCATTTTAAAAGAGCAACTTGTTCAATGATTGAAAAAGAAAGTTGTCTTTTGTTAGAGGGAAATTCTGGTTGAATTCTCCTTGAATTATGATTTAAAAAGACTAGTATGACCTGGCAATAATTATGATCACTTCCCTTGGTCAAATTGTTCTAAAAAAAACCCTGCTTGTTAAGGGTTACACAGCTTGGTTTCTTTTTTTTCCCTCAAGAAATTCTAAATATTTCAAATGTAATTAGCACTTCAAGACATGGTTTTAATATAATTCCCATCCACATTGTCTGCATCTCATTCTATGGTATTATCCCCATTTGAAATAGTGTGAAAGAAGCTGGGATGTTAACCATTTACCTTTTTCTGATTCACTGGTTACTTCTTTTAAAAAAATTTCACTACTTTTCCAGTCTACAAATGTATGAATATATATGCTTTTTTCTATTAATAAATACCCAGTGGAAAATGCATATATAGCCAACTGCAATTATGTAAGCTGTATCTGAAAAGATAGGTAATAAATATTAGGAAAGAGTAAGTATGTCTAATTTTGATGGCATTTGTATTTATCATGACATGTGGATAATAAATATATTAGGAAAGAAGAACTATATCCAACTTTGATGGAATTTGTGTTTATTGTAACAGAATGCTGATATCTAGTGGAATAAAATAATATTTTCAAAATGTAACCATTATAAACAAACATTATTGAGTAACTAAAGAGTCTGTTTATATTTCCCCAAATGCAGCCAGTTTCACATTCCAGTGTATGGGATGAAATTTTTAATTGTGGTAATGCCTTGAATTCAAACAAGCAAACAAACATTGCAATATAAAACTTAAAGATCATGATTGAACATATGGTATTTCTTTTCCTTTGTGACAATTTCCAGTTGGAATTGCATGGGTTTGGAATACTTAGAGAGGATGCTAATATCTTTTTTGCTCCTTAACTCTTTAATACATAGATAAAAATGAAATTTTTGATTTCTTAAGACACATTAATGCAATCAAATAAAACAAAGTGAATTGCAATCCTGGGTGCTAAAGAAGTGTACAAATAATTCCATTATTCTCCTTTCCAACAGTTTATAGAGTTTATTCCACAAAACTAAGGATCATAAGACAAATTGTATAGTTATGATTGCCATATAGTGGGTTAATTCTCTGTAGGCCAGAGTGTTTTGTCCAATAGCTTGGCTCCTTGACCTTACTATAGGGCCATGAAAAGATGAAGAAAGGACAGATATACAGGCACAAATGCAGAAAAGATGGAGTCAAGCAGATCATGCACACGCTGACACAACAGTGTCTACTAACCAGCAATATCAAATTTTATTGTGCCAATTATTTACAGCATAAGGGGGCATAGTTAGCCATTCTCATTAGAAGGTCTCTATAGACAAGCAGTCTCTGGCTATGAACATCCTGGAGGGAGCTGGGGTTGCTGGTTTTTGAACACATTGCCAACATTCTTACCCAGACCAGAGGAAGACTTTGCAAAATTCCCATGGGTCTGAGGCATTCATTCTTGACATTGTTGTGCCCATGTCAACAATACACATTCACTCAAGAATTCCTACATTCCGTACACCAGAGCTTTAGTTCACTGAATATCTGGTTAAAATTTCCTGAAATGTGATATGCATGTGTCCTATCCAATTAAATATGTTATGCTGTCATTTAAGTGTATATTAATGACTCAGAATAATTATTCTAAAATGTAGATTTGCTTATAGTCTAGAAGCTGCAATGACCACAGCAGTGTTCTGGTACTTCTTTTTGTAAAAAGACGGTGATGTGAGCTTTCATTTAAATTTATTTATTTCTCTATATAGAGGTAAAAGAAATTAATATTTTGAGCAACATGATATGTCTCTCTTTATATACAATTAGTTATTGGACTGAGTATTAAAACTGAGTGTTTTCTAATTCTCTATACGACCTTCTTATTTGCCATGTCCATAATTTCCTTCTGAGTTGGCTGCAGGATTCAGAACACAAACTCTTATTTTTTATACTTTTCAAAACACATCATGGACTTCACAAACTTGTATGTATATTCTTTTATTAGCAATATTAACTCTGGATTTAAGCAAATTAACCATCACCATTTAAAAAATTAAAAGCATGACACAGTGGAGGGTATAAATTAAGAGTGACTTATTTGTCACAATCACCATCATCAGATAACAGCAATCCTGTTGATGAATTCAATACTTAAATATTTTCTTTGGCTTCTGTTATATTTGACTGCTGGGAATGTTTTTCTGTATGCTGTGAAAGTGTTGCTCTGATTGATTGATAAATAAAACACTGATTGGCCAGTAGCCAGGCGGAAAGAATAGTGTGGGCGGGATAAGGAGAAAGGAGAATTCTGGGAAGTAGAAGCCTGAGTCAGGAGACACTGCCAGCCACTGCTGTGAGAAGTAAGATGTAAAGTACCAATAAGCCACAAGCCATGTGGCAACTTATAGATTAATAGAAATGGGTTAATTTAAGATATAAGAACTAAATAGCAAGAAGCCTGCCATGGCCATACAGTTTATAAATAATATAAGTCTCTGTGTATTTAATTGGGTCTGAGCAGCTGCAAGATCTGGGTGGACACAGGATTAGTCCAACTACATTTGACTGATAATAGAATTCAAGAAAATAATTATTTTCTGTGTTAAAATAAAAATGAAAGCCTTGCGTTATCCTTACACAATGCACTGATTTTTCCAAGAAATGCCACCTTTCTTATGAATTGTATCCTGAATACCATGCAATTTTCAAAGGAGTAATGAGGTAATTATCATGAATGATGGAGGGGGGCCGACTGAGTAAAAGAGTGAATACACATAACACTTACATATATACTATATGTATGTATGTATGAATGTATGTATTTATTGCCTTTGAAAAATGTATATTGCCATTTGAAAATGAAAACTACAGAGAACTACATCATTCTCGATATGAAAAACTGGCACTTGTTAATGTGTTAACTATAAGTTCTCTGTTCTCTGAAATTTTAATTTAATATGAGGTAACATCCAGAACATTACATTTTTAATAAATCCACCAGATGGTTTTGATACATGTGATACAGTGATGACACATTGAGAAGCAATGTCTGGACTGACAGTCTGTAACCACAAATGCACATTTGAATCATCTGAGGAGATTTAAGAA
Source organism: Peromyscus leucopus (assembly GCF_004664715.2). Taxonomy (NCBI): domain Eukaryota; kingdom Metazoa; phylum Chordata; class Mammalia; order Rodentia; family Cricetidae; genus Peromyscus; species Peromyscus leucopus. The sequence continues at coordinate 79,567,850 of NC_051083.1, read as the reverse complement.
ATCCCAGAGCTTGAGCCTCATCTCAGACCAATGAAATATAATCTGTGAGTGTGAGACATGGGTATTGTGATTTTTTTTTTAAAGTCTGTCTAGGCGATTTTGAAATGTAGCTGTGATTGAGAACCAAGAGTATAAAAGTAAAGAGTATATTTTTCCTTTGGTTCTAAAGGACACAAAAAAGGGTGAAAAACATGGGGATGAGGGAGAAATGGAAAGCAAATGTTTCTGTCTGTCCATGCATTGGCTCATGCTTTGTCACCAGGGGAAAAGGGTGATGCTTTGGAAAAATCGAGGATGATTATACTTTCCAAAGTTTCTTTCTTGAGATTTACAGAAATAAGTTATAAAAAAAAATCTATTCTCCAATTGCTTCCAGCTGATTTCAGACTGTTATGTTGTGCAACTGCAAAATCGTTCCTCTAACCTAACTGTAATGGTGGACTTGGTTCACAGCCCTTCTTTTCATTGCAGAACCATGTTGCTGCTACATAGAATTTTCAAAATCTTGTACTTACCTGTCACTAGGCAGGAGTACCATACAGAGTTTTACACTTGGAAATTGCCTACTCACTGCTTCTCTTTTTATTTTGTACTCTGGTTTTATTAATTGAGTTTGCCTTCTTCAATATTGACTGATAATTGTTTTGAACCCTGTAGATGGAAAAATGGTTTTCCCATTATCTGTTGTATACTTAGGTATTATGATGGATTCTGAACGTAATGTATATAACAGATACTCAAAAGAACTGATGTGCTTAAGGTGGAATAAATATCACAAGTCTTACCCTTGTATTTGTTGGTGTTAAATGTTTATTTTTATTTAAATTCATGAGAATACATGCAAAAATAATTCAAAGAAAATCCATATATCCTTTATTCATATTCACCAGTTGTTTGTATTGTTTCTCAGTCTCTTAGAGGGAGGGGAGTATTGGGTTGAGATTATATATAATACATTCAATTCAAACAGATAGTTTCAATTCCAATTCAATGTTCCACAGTACATATTTTATTACCACCTTTTTAAAAAATGGTGTATTCACCAACAGTTGAGAAACTTCATTCCTATAACCTTCAATAGAGTTACGTTTTAAAGAAACCAGAAAAAACAAAGGTAGTTTTAAATTTTCTCACTCATTCCACTATAAAAACTTTGTCTGGAGTTTAAAATTTCAATATCAGTCCTTTACAACTAGGATCCTGCTGGCCAATATCCCAGTTTGCTTTCTCCTGGGGTTAGAGTCTTTATCTTAACAGGTTGGTAAGTCCTAATCTCCATTTGATGTTACACTTAACAGAAGTTGAATGTTCACTTTCTTGAATTTTATCTACTACCAGTTTTTGAAAGCATTTTTAAAACCCTAATACTGATGTTTTTATTATGGTCTTTTCATAATTGCTTCAGCAGATCTGTGTCACATGTGAGCCATTTCACTTCTAGGCAGGTCCAGTTTCAGGCTGGTATGTGAAAGAATTTATAGTCTATTTTAATCTGTGAAAAATTTATATGTATATATTGTTTATGTGTGTGCATCTGCATGTAGAGAGAATTGTGAATGTATTTAGAAATGATTCATTGACAGGCACTAAAGAAAGTCAGTGTTAGCAAGAATTGCCAAAATTGTTCATTTTTCTCAGTGTTGCAAATATATAATATATTCAGGTGATTTTCAGAAGATAAGATTTTTTCTTTGAAAAATTACATTCTTTTGCAGCATCATAAATTTCTGTCTTTTTTATGCCAACTATATGTATCCTTCTAATGCTCCATCTCACTTTGAAATGTCAAAGTCATCCTTTTGAAAAGTCACACAATTAGGTTAAATATATTGCCTAATAAATTTTTTTTACCTTCTCCATGAGCACTGGAGTAAGTATAAGAGGCCGTTTAGAACCATTCTCACAGCATATGGCCTTACCTTATTTAATTTGAATAAACAGTGTTTAAATTATTTGAAATATATTTGAAAAAAGTCAAGCACTACTGTTTGTTGAAGACTGTGAGGGAAAAAGATAGCACTGAAGATTAAAACCTCTAGTGTCAGAGTAAACCAAGTACAAGCTATTTCTGTAAGATTCATTTGTATCTTCTGTAAAATGCTTATATCATGCTTTTTTGTTTGCAGTTAGTACATTAAATGAGCTTCATGAACCTTGAAGACATGGCTCTGCCCTAACTTTACAAACACAGAAATAACAAGGGATCTTATTTGAACAAATAAGGCTCCAGATGTTCAATTGTTAATAACACACATTATTAATCCAGTTTCAGAATCAATTAATAAGGATCACTGTGAGTAGAAGATGAATAGTAATGTATCCAAATTAAGGTGTTTTTGAAGCAGTGGCTTAGCATCACCCTTTCACAGTCATGGAACTGCCTAACTGAAGGTAAATTTGATTCTTCAGAGCATGCCAATTATTCAGAGTTGCTGTCTCACACTATTCAGATGTGAAAGCTGGAAGAATACTTAAAATTTTCAGATTCTTGATCCACTACCTTACTTTAAAAACAATGGCTGTATGCAAAATCCACCTTCTAGGTATCTTACTTTACATCAATAGAATGGAGTAAGTGGTAGGTTAAGGGGCATAGAGGCTAAATGTTCTTCAGTGAAACCAGGATTAAAGAGTAAATATTTCCCCTAATACTTCTATAGTTTAGAGATTTACCCAGTTACTAATGTAATAAAAATGACAGATTGAGGCTATAGTTAATCTGTACCTTTGTTTTAAAAGTAAAACTGTGTGAAAAGAAGCCAAACATTTTTTTCTTTTACTTGATAGATGTATAATACTTTCCGTGACTATGCAGACATGGTTTTGAGGTTAGTTTTCTGTTCAAATTAATGACCCTTACATAAGTTCTTCTCAGCTGAATCTTTTACATGCTTATATTTCATGATTATTCAGCTTTCTCAAGAGTGATATTTTATGGAAATGTAGCTTGTCCTTCTAAAACTCATGTGACCAGTCCTATGGGAATATGGAAAAGAGACAGGGCAAAGAGAAGCATAACAATGACTTACATGTGTATAAAGTTCTCTTGTCCATAATCATAGAAGAGGATACATATGTGCAAATAAATGGAGATTAAACTCACTGGCACTTTCAGAGTATGGTGGTTTTGATTGAATGGAAAGGAAAGGGAACCCCACAATTTTGGCATTTGCACTCTAGAGTGCCAATCTTATTTGATGTTGACACTACAACATCAATAGTAATAATGAAAATATTAAACAAAATTTCAATAGCTATTATATCAGTCACCATCTTGATTTTAAATACATTATCTTATACTATTAGCAATCATATATTATATATGCTGCAACTTTTTTGTTGTTGTTGATAAACTGGAACCTTTGCTCAGAGTATTTGTATATCATTTATAAGGTTTGTAATCTAAGCTGAATTACTGGCAACTCATTTAAATTTTTCTTCTTTAAAGACTTTTCTATAATCTATATTATCGGGCTTTCTGTTACTGTAACTGAGATACTCATCCTAAAATGAAGAACAGGTTTTCTCAGCTCATGGAGTCAGAGTTTTCACTCAAATGGCTGTTTAGCCCCATCCTATTGGCCTTAAAGAGGCACAGTCAGTACATTATGACGGTGAAGTATGTTGTGAAGCAAGCATATTCACTTCATTACACCTGGGAAGCAAAGGGAGGTAGACAGCAGAAGGGTTAGGATCACAATAACATTTTTAAGGGTCTCCTCCACAAACTTTCTTGCATTAGTTTTCTTCTAAGTGCTCTATCACTGCATCCCAACAGTGGCATAGCTAATTGGCCAAGCCTAAAGGCCAAAATATTGACCTTTTAACCAAACAACAATAAAGCCACTATTTTCTGTCTTCATAAGTTAAAATACAGTTTTTCAATCTTTTAATGTGTCCGTATTTTAAAAACCTGAGTGTTTAAGTATAATTTGTTCATGAATTTATGTACTCCGGATCTTTATTCATATTTATCTGAAACTTAACAATATTGGACCTACAATTTCAGCATGTCCAACCTTCCAAGCTTTTCATAGACCAGTGAATTATGATGTTCATCTCATTCTGCTAAAGCAGCTTAGTCATCCTGGTACACCTCTGGACTGGATGTTAAGGGGGCTTTGTGAAATAAAATATACATTCTTGTGCTGAATAATTTTATGCCAACTTGATACAAACTAGAATTCTCTGAAAGGAGGGAGCCTCAATTGAGAAAGTGGCTCCATCAGATCTGTCTGTAAAGCATTTTCTTAATTAGCAACTGGTGCGGGGAGTGGAGGAGAGGAACCCAGCCGATTGTGGGTAGGGACACTTTCAGGCTTGTAATCATGGGTTCTATAAAAAAGCAGCCTGGGAAAGTATTGAGAAGCAAGCCAATAAATCAGTACTCTTCTATAACCTCTGCACCAACTCCTACCTCCAGGTTTCTACCCTTAAGCTCCTGTCTTGACTTCCTTAAGTGATAAACAATGATGTGGAAGTATAAGACAAATAAATCCATTCCTCCCCAAAGTGGCTTTGGTCTTTCTGTTTCATCACAGTCATTGATTGTAACCCTAACTAAGACACACTGATTATAATTTCAATGATCTTCATTTTTAACTGATATATAATACAAACAATATACATATTAATAGAATACCATATAACATCATTTTTAAATATGTACATGTTACCTTCTGTTAAATCATGTTAAACATATATGTTTCCTTAAATACCTATGATTTCTTCCTGGTGAAAACATTTAAAGTATTTTCATATAGTTTTTTTGAGATACAAAATACATGACTGCATTTATAGTCACTTATTACTCAATACCACATTAGCCAATTAAATTCCTTAACAGATATATTTTATGTGACATGAAAGCAATTTACTGTACACATCAAAATCCTACCCAGGTGATGCTTTCTTTATATGGGAGTTGGACAGTTAATACAGAAAGCAAATGCATTCTGACTCTGGTTTAGGAACAGAGGGGGAACACAGTATGTCACCAACAATGTGCTATGTTTTGCCAGGGTCACAGCTCCATAACTTGGCTCTATTCCCTTAAATTTCCTCAAGAGTTGACTGTCAGCTTCCACACAGCCCTGGTACCTATCATTGAAGGCTTGGAGACGCATCTGGGTCAATCTTAGAATTACAGAGAATGGGGACTGAGGTTGTTCAGGGCTATTGGGTACTGGATTGGAGTGCCAGAGTGTGGAGAGTAAATAGATTGGAACGTACAAATTAGAAAGACATTCAAGTGGACTATGGCTTCTGTTCTTGCTGTGGTAGTTCAGTTAGGCAAACCTGCTCTGGTATTTATACTTCCTAACCCATGGCTACACTTATTATAAATATTATCTTATGACTGGCACTACTGATACTCCTTTTAGTACTTTAATTTCAAAATGAGATTTAAAACTTTGAATGACATTGGAAGAGCAGTGTATGCTAAAGTGATTTTCTGTTAATATGTAGGCTAAAGCATTAAAGACTTTATTCTTTTGGTAGATGTTAATAGTTCTGTTACCATGGAACATTTATTCCTTTAATTTCATGTAAATTTAAATTTTATGATGTTTGCTTCTCCAAGATTATATAATCCATTTTTATTATTGAAAAGAATCACAATTATGCAAATGATTATATCCAAGGAGACAAGCAGCAATTAACTGTGAAAGACAGGCTGTTACTGTAAGAATTGTATTTGCACTGAATGGAATTGGACTTTTCTTAAAATAAACCTTTAATAAGAAAATTCAGATTTTAAAGGCAAGCAGTTCGTTGAGACAAGTTTGTACTCTTGCCATAATAGTTTTGCATTTTAATATTTATAGTTTTCTTTTACTCTAGTATGCTTTTAGCTCCTGCCTTATAAAAAAAGAACTGCTTCAGCAAGTAAGAAATATGCACTGAAAAGATCTCACTCAGGTTTATGTAACTTTAATCTAACTACTCACTCTCATTATTGTAAAAACTGGGCAATAGTAACTATATTAAAGATTTTAAAACTAACTTAATGTGCTTCACTTTTATTTATGGCACTTCTAAAATTAAAACTAGTTTTCATTATGGTTTACTAACATTTATTGAGTCAGAAATTCCTATGCTACTACTCTTTGGTAGTACATTGGACAAAGAAGGTAGAGCTTTTTCAGCTTTAAGTGGTGAGTGAGATTTCATTTACTGCCTTTCTTCAGCTACTATTACCATTTGCTAGGTCCAAACAGGAAATTAAGGTAGTATAGTACACTGCATAATGTAATATGAATCTTAAAAGGTCTTATTAATAAAAAACACAGTGCCAGCTATTGGGGTAAATTCTGAAAAATCAGAGAGACAGAATAAGCCACAGCCAACCTCACCTCGTCAGTTTCTCGGCTGATCTTGTTTCCTCAAGCTGGAAGCTTCTTGAGTCCTCATCCAAATGAATCTCAGTTGAATTGCTGCTCAAAAGCCTAAATGCTTTAAAAGTCTCTAGTTCCTATTCCTCACACCTTATATACTTTTCTGCTTCCTGTCATTACTTCCTGTGATTAAACGCATGTGTCTTTCCCAAGCAAGACATGAGATCTCAAGTGCCGGAATTAAAGGTGTGTCACCATGCCTGGCTGTTTCCAGTGTGGCCTTGAACTCACAGATATTCAGAGTGATAGGACTGAAGACATTTGCTACAATGGCCTAACCTCTATGTTTAATATAGTGGCTGTTCTGTTCTATGACCCCCAGATAAGTTTATTATGGTACACAATATACCAACTACAACATAAAGCAAGCATTATTTTAGAATGTGACAGAGCTTCAAATACTCATACTTCTATTCATTATATACCTTGGGCAAATTATATAACCTTTTGTAATATTAGTTTCTCACAGATTTCTGAAGATTAACAGAGTATCATATGTGTGCCAGGCACATGGGAAGTGTTCATCATGGAATCTACTAGTATTATTATGAGCCATATTAGAGACTCATAGAACCACATTTAGAAATGCTATTCTGGAAGCTTTCCTTGGTTAAAGCAATGCTATGCTTAAGAACCACACTTTGCATCCAGACTGAACTTAATGGATATATTTACATGCATTGGGTGGTGATTATTCACAATCAGTCGCACAGAAGGAGAAAGCACAGGCATAGTTACAAAATCTATCCCCTGCTGGGTGGTGGTGGTGGTGCATGCCCTTAATCCAAGCACTTGGGAGGCAGAGGCAGGCAGATCTCTGAATTCAAGGCCAGCCTGGTCTACAGAGAGAGTTCTAGGGAATCCAGGGCTATTCAGAAAGACCGTGTATTGAAAAACAAAGCAAAACAAAAAAATCTATCACCAGTTGCATCAATTCACCCTCAGAGCTGACAGCATATGTTGATAAGGACAAGGAACTCCTATGGCCCCCAACTAGCACACTTGAATTTCCATTTATTTCTTTATATATATATACATATATATTTATTTCTTTATATATACATATATATATAGTTTAAATGGAAGAATTATAGAGGTAGGCATATATGGTTACATTTTAAGTGGAGAGATCTTTTCATAGAATGCCAGAACAGAAGAAAACTGTTGAAGAAATTTAGTCTCATTTGTTATCTTGGGGTCAGTGTCCTATTGGGTTCCAATTTAAAACATCAGACATGAATATGTTGGAGGAATTGAAGATTTAAAAGATAGCATCAGCAATTCCAAACCATCACTGCCACCAGCACTACCACCACCATATGAATTTCAGTTAACCCCGTACATCTTAAGGAGAAAGCAACAATGGAGCAGAGGGCCCAGGCACATATTATAGAAAGCACATTGGGAGAAAAGCTGCTACATGATGTTTGCTTCTTATTCACCATCCTTTTTTTTCTTAATTGTCATCTTTATATATTTCCGTCTGAGTTCCAGTGTTGAATCGGCCCCTATCACACTTCTCCTTAGAGTAGAATAGTCATTCATGTCTATGCTTTTTTAGTGTTCTTTATATAGAGAGCAAGAGATGGATAAAGTTGTTCTTACTCATGACAGCTTAAGATCATGACAGAAGAGTGAGAGGAGAACATAAGTGGAGAGGAGAAAAGACAGTTTTCAGAGTGTGATATTAGAGATATGACAGTGTGTAACACTCCTCTCCTCCAAGACATCTTCCTCATATGCCAGCTCTGGTCAGTTGCAATGCTAGTTTGTGTGCACGCACGCGTGCACATGCACGCGCACGTGTGTGTGTGTGTGTGTGTGTGTGTGTGTGTGTGTGTGTGTGTACAGCATGTCAAAGAGAGATCTTTAATGACAAAATGCACACCTATTGAGAAAGAAATGGAGCTGAATGAAGAAATTCAGGCTCAGAATATTTTGAAAAATGTTTCCTCTTGCACTTCTATTCCTTCTGGGTCCCTGCAGGAGCTCTAACTTTAGAATCACACACAGATTTAATTAGTTTTTCTTCCAAACTGTTAATAAATTATTCAAATCAAACCAGATCGTCAAGCTCAGTGATCTTCCCCAGACAACTGCTACCATGGAAAACATCCTCCAGCCTGATCAAAAAGAAGCAACAGAAGTACTCCAGGGCTTTTCCCACTTATCCATGAACAGACCTAGATATGTGCTTTTCAGAAAGACCAATTCATTAATCGAGCAAACTGTTAATAGCTCTGGATTAGTTACTTGAGAGACCATCTGTGTCTTCTATGCAGAAGTAATGGAGAATGACTGGGTAGGGAACGTTGTATCCTTTTCATGGAGGTCAGAGCCAGGACCTCGAGGAATTAAATATTTTTGGCTGCTCATCCTCTTAGTATTTATAGAAGATTGCCCTTTGTCTCTCTCAGCTCAGTGGTCTTACAGTCATATACTTTGCCAAAGTATTTGTTTTCATAGCTGAGTATGGACTTTCATGAACTGTGACATGTGCATAAGACATGGTATATTTGCTCTTTGCATTGTCTTCACACATACTTCATTGCAAAAGTGATTATTACTAGATTACTGGATACATTTATTTCTGTTTTAGTTTATTTTATTCGTGTCGAAGGATAATTATACTAAGGTTATATCATGTTTTTGGTAGCACTTATTATCTTTAATAACAACTATTTGAGACTTAAATATCAACCTATAACCTCCCATGCTGTCAGGAAACACTTCAGTATGCCAGTTATGTACTTTGGGTATATATATATTTTGTTGTGAGACAGATAGTGAGTCTATCTTAGTCACTAGATCTGAAGACTGTTCTTTCATCTGTAAAGCAGGCTGGTTAAAACTATGATTTCATATTTCTATTTCTATTTATGATTTGTTTTAAATTAAAATTTTAGATACTTGGAAATTCCCATGCACTTGTAATAAGTACTTTTGGCTAATGGCCTAATCCTGCAAAATGCATGATAATCATGCAGGGTCATGTTATGTTAGTGTTGTAGTTCTTCTTTGCTTTATACCTAAGCATGCCATTTTCTGTGAAGTGACTGTAAGTGGTATTGTGTACTATTTTTGAGACAAGATGGTTTTATATAGTACAGGGTGGCCTGTGATTTACTTTGTAACCCAGGATGACTTCAATTATTTTATCCTCCAATTTTTACCTTCCAAATAGTGGTTTTGCAGGTATATGCCACAGGCCTGACCTTAAAAACAAAACGCTCTCAATCTCTCCTTTTCAATTTCATTGATGTTTTTTGCTCCATTGATTCCTTCACTTTCTCTTAGTTTGTTAATTTCTTTTTGGATGTTGTCATGTAGTTTATATGGACTCAATTTTAAAATTATTCTCTCAAGAAGACTCTAAAACCACATTTCTTGTGACTTTTCATGGAGCTATTCAGTAATCCCCAATAATTAGTTAACTTTTAACATCCCTCTGTGGCATATTCATATATGGAAACACTAATATAACTCCAAAATCTATCTCATGATGGTATATGACTTGCTGCAAATTCAAAATAATAAGTATCAACTGAGACTTCAGTATTTTCTGTTAGTCCTTACTCTTGAACTCCATCCATTCCTTCTAATGTTTATTAATGTTCAATTCCTTCTTTTCATGTTTATTCCATTTTTTTACCATTTTTCTCAATTCTACTCAAACTTTGACTCACACTTTTCAGCATATGACAGAAAGAATAGGGATACCATCCTGTAATTTGAAGTCATTTGCCTATAATCTTGTCTCTATCTACATTCCTCCTCACATAATTTCATCCATTTTCAGATCAGTTTTGTTCAAAGGGAACTCCTCTGTCCTCATCCTTTCACATTTCTTCTGCAAACTTAAATAATTTCCTTCCAATATACAGGTTCCTTTCTATCTGTAAACATACTAAGCTTTCTCCTCCTCCTAAGGAAACATCATCCAACCTTCCCCTATCTCAATAAACATCCTTACATTTTGGTTTCTGAATTTATCAAAGGTTAATGTTTATTAGTACCTCTATTTTCAGACCTCACTATCACTCTACCTACAGTGGTTCTCAACCTTCCTAATGCTATGATCCTACCTCATATTGTGGTGACTTCCAACCATAATATTATTTCATTACTACTTCATAACTTTTTCAAATCACAATATTAATAGCTGATACACAGGATATGAGATATGTGACCCCAAAAGGATTACCACCCACAGGTTGAGAACCACCACAACATACTTCTGTTTTTAACCTCCGTGTTTCCCATTAAAAAGTCCTAACATGAATTAATACTTGCTTTGTAAGTGTTCTGTTCCTCTTTTGTTCATGTTTTATTGGACACAGTAATGTACTTAACCTTTTATTAACATAATCAGTCCTAAAATACCACTGGTTTCAGTGAGACACAATGCTCAATAATTTTATTGTGATATAATACAGACTTTCAGTCATAAACATTATTGAAGTATAGTTTGTTTCATGAAATGTCTTCTAATCAAGCATGTATTTCATTGATTTGAAGAAATGGGCATACCCATGTAGTTTCTACCACAATTTAGTTATAGAAAATTTCCAGCACTTTATTCTACCTTGTCACATTCAATCAGTTCTCTACCAGGCACAGTTTCTAGCTCCAGAAAACCACCGACCTTTTCATCACTTTAGATCATTTATGTCCTTTAAATTATTTAGCATAAAATAAGTCATGTAACATTTACTCTTCTTTTTTCTATTTCTTTTATTTTATTTACAAGGTTTTAACTTAAACATAATTACATCAATTATCCCCTCATATTCTTCCCTTCAGCCTCTCCCAGTTACTCAGATACCCTTCCCCAAGCCCCTCAATTGTGCCCTACTATCAAGTTCATGGATTCTTTTTTTGGATATATATATATATATATATATATATATATATATATATATATTAAATATTTGTACACATATTCACACAGATATGCCTTTGTACAAATATATTTAAATAGAACCCTATGATCCCATTTTTCTTTTCTGTATGTATACAATTTCCAGGGTGTTTACTCGCACTCATCCCTAGAAGATTTTGAGATAGTGCCTTACTATGTAACCCAGGCAAGTCATGAACTGTGATCCTACTGCCCCCATCTCCCAAGTGCTAAGATAAGAGGCATGAACATTTAAGTCTGCCATTGACTTCTTTTAATTATTCTTTATAAAATGAATTTCTGTGGTTTGGATAGGAGTAACTCATTTATTTTATTGCTGAAAAATGTTTTATTGAAGGAATATATCACACTTTGCTTAATATTTTGCTCCTAATGAAGATTTTATTGGTTTTGGTCATTGCCTATTAAAGGAAGCTAGGATGCAGTTTCCATTATATCCTTCTAGTTCTATTTTTATTATTCTGTCATTTTATTATTATGGTCGTCTTTTCATCTGTTTACCATTAAGTGTTGGTAGTCTCTAAGGTTATATTTAGAGTAAGCACAAAGTGATTCTTTTTCTATAAATTCTTTGTAAATAATATTTTTTTATTAATTCTTTCATAATTTCTTAGAATATGTATTGTTTTGATTACATTCACCATTGCTATTTCTTTCCATATCCACTGTTTTTATTCTCCCCTCCTATCCAATCCAGTTTGGGTTTTCTTTTCCTCCTGGAGTCCAGTTTATGTTCTTCAACTACACTTGGAAATGGGGCCTGCTCTGGACTATGATGTACATAGCAGGGCTAACATCATTAAAGAAAGCTCACCCTCCCTCTCCCAGTAGCTATCAAATTGCTAATAGAACTGCAGCTAATGCTGAAATTTCAGGACGACCTCCAAGGTTGACGTGAAGATTTTCATCTGGCTTGAGTTTGCATAAGTCTTGTGGATTCTGTAAAAGTTTCTATTAATTTCCCCCATGCAACTTCCTTGTTCTCTCCAGAAAACTGTTTCTTTAAAGTCATTATCTACCTCTTGCCTTTACAATCATACTATAAAGTTTTCTGAGGTTTGAGGGTTGAGGGTTTAGGGATTTGTGATATATATTTCTCATTTATGGCTATTCTCTGCATGATGATCAGTTATGAGTTTCTGTATTAATTGTCATATACTGCAAGAAGAAGCTTCTCTGATGCACTGTTTTAAAGCAATAAGACATTAGGAGCAGTTTTAATACTATGTCTATTTAGCAGAACAAAAGAAAAACAGACTCTCCTCTAGGGCCTATGACCTATCTAGCTACAGGCTCTTGGTCCTGTTGACAGTGCCAGAAATGGGTTTCAGCTCATGGAGTAGGGCTTAGATCAGTTTGGAAAGTGATTGATTACTCCTTTAACATTCATACCACTATCAAAACTATGGGTCTTTCTGGTAAGCCCAATCACTATTGTAGTTTCTATGGTTCACATCTAGGTGAGATTGATGATGACTTTTTTCTTCCCATAGCATATGTATCACCTTCCAGCACTTTGAAAGCTATACAGTAGGAGTGAAGCTTCACCGTGATTACAAGCTTTATTTTCATGTTCTGTGTGCCTAATATATGTTGTCTTCAGCAATAATATCTTATTGTCATGCCCTGGAGAGCAACCAAGTGCATTCATAATTGCATGTATTGATTGTAGGTATATGAGACCTCATGGTCCGACAACTTCAAAAGAAGTAACCTATTCCTGGCACTAGTGTTTTTATTTGTTAGTCTATATGTGCATGTTAGTATGTATGTGCATGTGTATGTATATATTTTGGGGAGCATCTGCAATAGTAGGATTCTATATGACTTTTTAAAGCCCCTTTATGTCAATTATACTGCTCCATATTCCCTCTTCTAACCAAGCATCCCATCTCTATCCAAATTTAACCTTTCATGTTTCATTATTACATTTTAACCTTGTATACCATTGTGTTCTGTCTTCCTTCTCCTATAAGCTCTACTTACTAATGGTCCCTTACTAATTTCCTGATCTCTTCAAGTATTTTAAATGCAACATATATTTGAAGATTCAAATCTAATATCCACAAATAAAGAATATGTGCAATGTTTGTTTTCTCTTTTGGGCTTGCCTCACTTAGAATGATTGTTCCTAATTCTATTCATTTATCTATTAATTACATCATTTCATTTTTCTTAGAATAATATTCCACTCTGTAAATGTACAACATTTTCATTATCTATTCATAAGTTCATGGATATCTAGGCTGTTTTGGTTTTTAGGAATAATTATTTTATTGAAAAATATTTTTCACAAATCCAGTCACTGCAGCAGACCAATCCAGACACCCTCTTGACTATTGCCATTATTCGAAGATGGGGTCATCCTTGTAGATTGCTGGGAACTTCCCCAGTACCTTGCCTCTTCCTATTTCTATGATGTCTTCACTTATCATGGTATCTCTTTCCTTGCCCTCCCACTCTGTCCTTGCTCCATCTCAAACCTCCCATTTCCTTATGTTCTCATCTCCCATTCTTTCCCCTCCATTCCTCTCACTCACTCCCAATTTGCTCATGTAGGTCTCATCTATTTCTCCTTCACTGGCCTATCTATCTGTCCCTCTTAGGGTCCTCCTTGTTATCTAGCTTCTCTGGAGCTGTGGGTTGTTGTATGGTTATCCTTTGCCTTACATCTAGTATCCACTTAAGTGTGAGTACATACCATGTTTGTCTTTCTGAGTCTGGGTTGCCTCACTCAGGATGATGTTTCCTAGTTCCATCCATTTGCCTGCAAATTTCATGATGTCATTGATTTTTACTGCTGAGTAGTACTCCATTGTGTATAAGTGCCACATTTTATTTATCCATTCTTCCATTGAGGGGCATCTAGGTTGTTTCTAGGTTCTGGCTATTATGAATAATACTGCTATGAACATAGTTGAGAATGTGTCCTTGTGGTAAGATTGAGCATTCCTTGGTATATGCCCAAGAGTGGTATAGTTAGGTCCTGAGCTAGGTTGATTCCTAATTTTCTGAGAAACCACCATACTGATTTCCAAAGAGGCTATATAAGTATGCATTCCCACCAACAATGGAGGAGTGTTCCCCTTGCTCCACACCCTAACTGTCCTCATAGAGCCTTTATCCAGTTATTGATGCAAGCAAATGAAGACATCCACAGCCAGGCACCAGGTTGAGCTCAGGGAATCCAATCAAATAGAGAGAGGAGGAATTTTGTGGGCAGGGGACATCAAGATCATGAAGGGAAAACATGCAGAGATGACCAGCCATGCTAGTGGAAAGCTATGAACTGTAATAGACCAATAGCTGTGGAACCCGTATTGGACTGGACTAGGCCCTCTGTATATGCAAGACAGTTGTTTAGCTTGAACTGTTTTGGGGGCCCTCAGGCAGGGATATCTTGATCCATTCCTGGTGCATGAATGGGTTTATTGGAGCCCAGTCTGTAGGGTGTGACACCTTGCACAGCCTTGGTTCACAGGGGAAGGTCTTGAACCTGCCTCAGCTGAGTATGCCAGCCTCTGCTGACTCTCCATGGGAGATCTTGATTTTGGAGAAGTAGGAATGGGGTGGGTTGTGGGGAGGCTGGGGGTGGAAAGAATCGGGATCGATGCTTGGTATGTAAAGTGAATAGAAAATTTCTTAATAATAACAAAAAGAAAAATATTTTTCATATAATAAACTCTCAACATAGTTCTTCTTTTTCCTATTCCTTCCATACCCTCCACACCTCCCCATCAAACAACTGCATACCCTTTATTTCTTTAGAAAACAAACACATATAAAAAAAAACAGAATAAATGAAAACAAAGTAAGAACACAAGTACACACAGAGACATGCAAACACACATAAAACAAATGAAGCATATAAAAACACAAAATCAGAAAGTATAATACACAAGTGAAAGACCAGTAAGCTTAAAAATAAATAAGAGATTGATAAAGACATCTCAATTATGACTGAGTGTTTCAAGGCCTCTCACTCTCTGCACACTGTCCAGCTTTGAGTCTCTATAAAGTTTCCACCTATTGTAGGAGGAAGCTTCTTTGAAGATGGCTGAGCAAGACAGTGATTATGCTATAGCAGAATGTTAAGAGTCATTTTATTTCTATGTTCTTTTATCAAATAATAGTTATCATTATCCCTTAGGCTTACTGTCTATTTAGTCTCATGATCTGACATGGGGTCCATCTTATGGAGTTAGCCTTACCTCCAGTCAAAGAGTGATTGGATACTCCCACAATGTTTTTAGCACTATCACTATTCGTTTGCCTTGTCCAGCCAATTTCAAGCACATTCTATTTCTGTTTCTTCTTTTAGATTTAACACTCTCTTTGTGTAAACCAATTCCTCTAGCACATCTTCAAGACTAATATTCTTTCTTCCAATTGATCAATCTGTTCATGAGAATTTCCTTTGAACTTTATGTTTGACTTCCAGAGATTTCCTTTCAAGTTTTATTTAATTTTGGCCTATTTTCTGGAGATTTTGTCTCTTTGTAAAATTTTATTTTCATATCTTGAATTGTTTTAATTATTTTATTCAATTGTGTTTTTGCAGTCTTCATTCAAGGATTGTTTTCTATCCTCTCTGAGTTCATTAAACATACTTATAATTGCTGATTTGAAATCATTGTCTTCAGCCTTAGCTAAGTTGCTTTGTTTCAGTGTACAATATAATGGGGGTGCTAATTTCTGAAGAAGATTGTAGCTGGAAGTTTTCCCTGTGTCCCACTCACATCCTCAAAGTAAACACACAGAGATTTATATTAATTACAACTGCTTGGCCATTAGCTCAGGCTTATTACTGACTAGCTCTTACACTTAATTTAATCCATAATTCTTATTTATGCTTAGCCATGTGGCTTGTTCCCTTTTCTCAGTTCTACCTTGTCATCTTGCTTCTTCTGTGTTTGGCTGGCAACTCCTGACTCTGTCTTCCTCTTCCAAGAATTCTCCTCATCTGCTCACCCCACATATAGTTCCTTCCTGGCTACTGGCCAATCAGCATTTTATTTATCAACCAATCATAGCAGCACATATTCACAGCATACGGAATGACATTCCACAGCAGAAGATATATTGTCTTGGTAATTCATGAAGTTTGTGTTTTGAGGCTGAGATATTGACAGTTCTCACAATGTTTTTGACATTTTTTGATGAGTGGTTGTATTTTTGTTTAATGTTACCCCCAATTTTTCATGTTATGGAATAGATGAGTCATGTTTGGCTTTCAGTCTTGTGGTTGGTCACTATGTGTTGATGTGTGAATGGAGTATCAGAAGTGCTCTTAGCTGAGCTAGAAATAGGTGAAACTTCTGAGCCTAGAACTTTCTACAGGCTTAGAATATTGTCTTTTCTAATATCTGAAGTTTGTATAGGTAATTCTGGGTTCTTCAGATTGTCCTTGTACAACAGAGTAGTGGGAGCTGGAATCACATTGAGACTGGGAAGTGCTCCCTGCTGACAAGGCACAGGATACCACACTTTGTTTAGGTGGAGGTAGGTCAGGTAAAGCCGTTTTCTGCAGTCAGGGCGTAGAACACTCAGGTTGTCAAAACAGTTATGTGGTAGAGAGTTTCTGGTGGTACCTACTCAGAGTTCTGATTTGGGCTCCACATGATGTCATGAAGAGTGTTGGCTAAGGTGACTGATGGGCAAGGGTAATCTGCAGATTAAGTTTTGGGATCTATCTGGAATTCCAAGTCAGACTCTAAGCAGTACTGATGTTTTAGGCAGGATGGTAGATTAGATGACTAATAGGCAATCAGGCAAGGGAATGGGTTTGGTTACCAGGAGTGCCAGGGCAAACTGCACATGGAGCTGGTGGCAGGATGATAGATCACACTTTAAATTCTTATACGACCTTTACAATTTCTGTAATATATGCATGATGATCAAACTTATCATCATACTTTCATTCACTTAATAAGTATCAAATAAACAGTTGGGTCGTGTACTCAACTAGGAGCTAGGAATAAATACATTCCATCCTATATGGAGTTTGTGGTATGAAGG
Source organism: Peromyscus leucopus (assembly GCF_004664715.2). Taxonomy (NCBI): domain Eukaryota; kingdom Metazoa; phylum Chordata; class Mammalia; order Rodentia; family Cricetidae; genus Peromyscus; species Peromyscus leucopus. Next base: position 79,550,513 of record NC_051083.1, on the reverse strand, counting down.
GAGAAGAAAACATTCCTTAACATCATGATATATACATAAGTAAATATCTGATGATTGCATGTGAAAAATATGAAGAATTATGACAGAGAGTTTAACATAAAGGATCTAACATTTGGAAGACCATGGAAAATGAGGCTTAGGCAAGTTTATTTAACTGAAATTTAAAGGACAGTTAAAAGATTAGCAGGCCAAACAGTCCAATATAGAGATTTGAAATCATGTCATTTCTTTTCTACTCCACGAAATCTTACCTTATAGTACCAGATTTGGTGCATACACTTTCTCTAATTTCTTTTTTTTTTTTAATGTTCAGATTTTTTTTCCTTTTTTTTAAAATTTATTTTACAACACCATTCAGTTCAACATAATAGCCACAGATTCCCCTGTTCTCCCCCTCTCGCCCCCCTACCCCTCCCCCCAGCCCACCCCCCATTCCCACCTCCTCCAGATCAAGGTCTCCCCCGAGGACTGGGGTCGATCTGGTAGACTCAGTCCAGGCAGGTCCAGTCCCCCCCTCCCAGACCGAGTCAAGCGTCCCTGCATAAGTCCCAGAATTCAAACAGCCAACTCAGGCAAAGAGCCCAGGACCCGGCACCAACGCACAGCTGCCTCCCAAACATATCAAGCCAAATGACTGTCTCACCCATTCAGGGGGCCTGATCCAGTTGGGGCCCCTCAGCATTTGGTTCATAGATCCTGTGCTTCCATTCATTTGGATATTTGTCCCTGTGCTTTATCCAATCTTGGCTTCAACAATTCTCGCTCATATAAACCCTCTTCTTTTTCACTAATTACACTCCCAGTGCTCCACCAGGGGCCCAGCCGTGGATGTCTGCATCCAGATTCCTCAGTCCTTGGATGGGGTTTATGGCACAACTATCAGGGTGTCTGGCCATCCCATCACCAGAGTAGGTCAGTTCCTGCCGTCTCTCAACCATTGCCAGCAGTCTTTTGTGGGGGTATCTTTGTGGATCTCCGTGGGCCTCCCTAGCTCTCTGCTTCCTCCCCTTCTCATGTGGTCTTCATTTACCATGGTCTCCTATTCCTTGTTCTCCCTCTCTTTTCTTGATCCAGCTAGGATCTCCCACTCTCTTTCCCTCGACCATTGCTCTTCATTGTTCCCACTCATGACCAGGCTGTTCATGTAGATCTCATCCATTTCTCCGTGTCTTTTTTGGGGTCCCGTTTTTCAGGTAGCCTCACTGCTGATGTGAGTAGCAGTCCAGTCATCCTTGTTCCACATCTAGCATCCTCCTATGAGTGAGTACATACCATATTTGTCTTTCTGAGACTGGGTTACCTCACTCAGGATGATTTTTTCTATATCCATCCATTTGCCTGCAAACCGTATGATGTCATTGTTTTTCTCTGCTGAGTAGTATTCCATTGTATATATGTGCCACAATTTATTTATCCATTCTTCAGTTGAAGGGCATCTAGGTTGTTTCCAGGTTTTGGCTATTACAAACAATGCTGATATGAACATAGCTGAGCAAGTGCTCTTGTGGTATGATTGAGCATTTCTTGGGTATATGCCCAGGAGTGGTATAGCTGGATCTTGGGGGAGATTGATTCCCAATTTTCTAAGAAAGCACCATATTGATTTCCAAAGTGGTTGTACAAGCTTGCATTCCCACCAGCAGTGGAGGAGAGTTCCCCTAGTTCTACATCCTCTCCAGCATAAAGTGTCTTCAGTGTTTTTGATCTTAGCCACTCTGACAGGCGTAAGGTGGTATCTCAGAGTTGTTTTGATTTGCATTTGCCTGATGATTAGGGATGTTGAGCAATTCCTTAAATGTCTTTCAGCCATTTGGGTTTCCTCTGTTGAGAATTCTCTGTTTAGTTCTAAGGCCCATTTCTCAATTGGACTGTTGGTCGTTTTGATGTCTAATTTCTTGAGTTCCTTATATATTCTGGATATCAGTCCTCTCATGAACATTGATGCAAAAATACTCAATAAAATACTGGCAAACATACTCTAAGAACACATCAGAACAATTATCCACCATGATCAAGTAGGCTTCATCCCAGGGATGCAAGGGTGGTTCAACATACGAAAGTCCATCAATGTAATACACCATATAAACAAACTCAAAGAAAAAAACCACATGATCATCTCACTAGATGCAGAAAAGGCATTTGACAAAATCCAACCCCCCTTCATGATAAAAGTCTTGGAGCGATCAGGAATACAGGGAACATACCTAAACATAATAAAGGCAATATATAGCAAACCAACAGCCAACATCAAATTAAATGGAGAGAAACTCAAAGCAATTCCACTAAAATCAGGAACGAGACAAGGCTGTCCACTCTCCCCATACTTATTCAATATAGTACTTGAAGTTCTAGCCACAGCAATAAGACAACATAAGGAGATTAAGGGGATACAAATTGGAAAGGAAGAAGTCAAGCTTTCCCTATTTGCAGATGACATGATAGTATACTTGAGTGACCCCAAAGATTCCACCCAGGAATTGATAAAGCTTATAAACACCTTCAGCAACATAGCAGGATACAAGATCAACTCAAAAAAAAAATCAGTAGCCCTCCTATATACAATGGACGAAGAAGCTGAGAAGGCAATTAGAGATACATCACCCTTTACAATAGCCACAAATGACATAAAATACCTTGGGGTAACACTAACCAAGCAAGTGAAGGACCTATATGACAAGAACTTTAAGTCCCTGAAAAAAGAAATTGAAGAAGATGTCAGAAAATGGAAAGATCTCCCATGCTCATGGATAGGCAGGGTTAACATAGTAAAAATGGCAATCTTACCAAAAGCAATTTACAGATTCAATGCAATCCCCATCAAATTACCAACACAATTCTTCACAGACCTGGAAAGAATAATACTCAACTTCATATGGAAAAACAAAAAACCCAGGATAGCTAAAAGAAACCTGTACAATAAAACAACTTCTGAAGGCATCACAATCCCTGACTTCAAGCTCTACTATAGAGCTACAGTAACAAAACAGCTTGGTATTGGCATAAAAACCGACACGTGGACCAATGGAATCAAATTGAAGACTCTGACATTAACCCACACACCTATGAACATATAATTTTTGACAAAGAAGCCAAAAATGTACAATGGAAAAAAGAAAGCATTTTCAACAAATGGTGCTGGCATAACTGGATATCAACGTGTAGAAGGCTGCAAATAGATCCATATCTGTCACCGTGCACAAAACTTAAGTCAAAGTGGATCAAGGACCTCAACATAAATCCAGCTACTCTGAACCTGCTAGAAGAGAAAGTAGGAAGTAGTCTTGAACGCATTGGCATAGGAGATCACTTCCTAAATATAACACCAGTAGTGCAGACACTGAGAGAAACAATCAATCAATGGGACCTCTTGAAACAGAGAAGCTTTTGTAGAGCAAAGGATATGGTCAACAAGGCAAAGCGACACCCTACAGAATGGGAAAAGATCTTCTCTAATTTCTAAAACAACATATTTTTGCATCTACTATCACTTGTTTCTTTATTGCTTTAACATAATAATGCTTATGGATCTGTTTCCAAACTAGGTTTGAGATCTCTAAATGTAACATTCTACATTCACTTATTTCTATGCCACAAAGAAGAGCATATTGCTGTTCACTAATAAGCACCAAAATTGACTCTTTATAGGAACAAGATATGTATTTCTTTCCTCGGGAGTTAGGTATGGCAGAAGTAATGTCTCTGACATAAATCAAGCTTTCCAAGCTGTGCATCGATTTTAGTGACATTGTTATTTTATGTATTATAGGTGAAAATATTAATCCATTTATCTTTGGGTAGATTTATATATTTCACCCTCAGGACTACAGTGCACTTTCTTTCAGTAGAATGAAGACAAGGTTCTATAAGGGTTTTCTTTCTGTTCCTAAGAGTAATCCTTGTTCTTTTCCCAAATCTTTATTTTCCTCCTCAGTCTAACATTACAGAACCTCTATTTGAGTCAAAGATTACACTTGATATGAGTAATATGTTGATATGCTATAGTTCTCACTCCACAAAATATTTCAGTTTTGCTTTCTTTAATACTTTTTGATACCACCACTGTCATTCATTTGTGGTATAATTAAATGGAAATACTTCAATAATACCACAAATTGAATGTTTCCTTGGAATGAGAATAAGTCCAAGGAATAACAAAATAGCAAAAACATTTTAGAAAGATATCCAAGTGGTTCCATTGATATAGGTAACTGTTCTGTTGTGTCCATTCTTAAGTAATAAGCAGACTTAGAGTTACATAGACTAGAACTTATACTCTGGGCCAGTTTCTTATCTGTTGTGTAGTAATGATTATGTAAAGTCAATGAAATTTTGTCAGCTACAAAGTGAAAACAATGATGTCTGCCTTTAAGGAAGTTTTGAGAGTGAAATATGTTAATATAAAACTATCTATCTCCCTCTCTGTCTATCACTTATATCGAGTACTAGGAGTATAGTGAGAACTCAATAATTGTCAGGGCAACAATCCAAAACTTATCTTCACCCAACTATGAGATGTTGATATCCTCATTTTTAGTAATAGTTACTAAACAAGAATGTTGTAAACAAGAATTTAGTAAACAAGAATGTTTCTTTAAAATTTACAATGCAGGCCATAAAATTGAAAATATCAAAAATATTCAGAACATCAACTTTTCAGTGGGAAAACAAACATTTTGCAAGCATGAGTCAAGGTGATGCTAAACTCCTTAGCTTCACATGCCATCCTTGAGTGCTGTGCCAGGACATTGTGTGCTCTGTGCTTAGGGCTTAGAGAAAGGTGTTTGCCAATATGAAATCATTGGTGTCTACTTATTTTAGTTTAAAAAGAATATGTCACCTGTGTAAACATATTCTGTACAGTTTTTCCTACTAGATTTGTCCATTCCAAAGATGGAAGATGGCAAGCTTGTCAGTCTTGTCAGTTTATAAGCCTTGGAAGAGAAAAGTGGAGCCATTTAGCTGACAGGTTCAGGAAAACAAATCTTGAAATCTTGAACTCGCAGAATTTAGCTTCTGTACTGTGTGTTCACCTGAAATAGATTTACAAATGATAGGATGATATCTTCGAACATGGCAGCTCATCTAAGAGGCTCAATCAATCAGTACAGGCTGGTGACAATGGATTAGTGAGAAAGAGATAAGTGTGTGTTGTGTTTGGCTTGTAGTACCTCTTTATTTCCCCTTCTCATTCTACTGTGTTTTCTTCCCATGTTCCATCCCAACCATCCAAATGTGCTTTCAGGATAAAAATGAGTGCCTATTATTGAAATTGCACTGTCAATTTAAGTGAACTTATTACTTCTATGGATGTTTTTTAATTAAAACTTATATTGATATCATTTATTTTATCTAAAATAAATGTATAGAGTTATGTCAAACACTCTTCTGGGACATGGGGTTGTGTATACAGTTCCTACTATTATAGAGTTTATGGTATGAAAAGGGATACAAGCACTCATAGACTCATGCTGTATATATAGGCACATATATTTTGATAATTTAGTGAGGAATATATGTAAAGTGATCTGGCAAAGAATTTAACACTAATTTTAGGTTTCACGAGCCATGGAATACAATTCTTGGGCATGTTCACCTAAGCTGAAACTTGAAGAAAAGTTAGGAAATCATAAGGCTAAAATGATAGCATGTAGAATTATAGATGATGTGCTGAATGTTGAAGGATTAGAAGATAAACAACACATAGAAGGAAAAACCTTCCTATAGCTATGTGTTTTTCTCCTTGGTACACTCTGTCTCATTCTATACATATCTTTTGCTCAGCAGAGACTGTTAGGGCTTTTTTTCTTAATAGATAGCTTACAAATAGGCTTTACGGGCATCCTGTTCTCCTTTGGGGTCTTTATGCAGTGCTTCCTTTCTATGAGAAAAACATTATGAAAAATATTATAGCCTTTTTCCTTGTATCCATCCTACATAATGGATATTATTTTTTATCACATGTGTTGTACAGAGGAGGGAACCAAACTGCATCAGAAAAAAAAAACCTACCTAACTTGCCCAAAGTAAAAGCAATTTATATTTGCCAAATGCTAATTATTTCTCCTATATTGTTTGCTGTAAACTGTAATTTAATTTACAGTCAAATTTCATGTCATATCAATACATAAGAACACATAGTATTCTTCAGTACACAAACTTTATCAGAGTAGTCTTGGTCTTTTTGAAGTTAACATTTTATTGGTGAAGCAATAACTAAGCTAATATATTTTAAGGCAGTGCTGACCTTGCTGCCAAATTATAATGCTGATAAAATGTGTACAGCTATGATTCCATGTGACAGAACCTCAAATATATTGGTAAACGTCAGAATATGATCTTTTTTTATTTTGTCCTCTTGCAATTATTTCTAAGCCATCCATGGACTAAGGTGCCTTATGGGAGCTTTGAGATTCTTGTAGGAGGCTGTGAATGCTATTGGAGCACAAAACCTTACAGAACCTTTTTTCAAGTACAGACCCATAACAAAGTGACATACTCTCCGACTATTGTTTTGGCTCTAGAGTGGCCCTATTCCCTGTGAACTCAACTACAGTTTCATTTTTCTATGCTTCCATTGCCAGAATCATCTGCCAAGAGACATAGGAATGATCACAGGTGACAGGATGCTTTCTGACCTCTTCTTGATTATGGACACTGAGTGGTCATAAAACTCACCTGCAGCTCCTTTCAGTTATAGTCTGACTATGTAGGCAGGATTGAATCTTTGTGTCAGTAAATGAGGGCTCATTAAATGTTCAGAGACAATTATTGTGGTGTAAAAGACAGTGATCACAAGATATCAGGTGAATGAGACACAGCTAAGGAACGGAGATTTGGAACGGAGGTTTGACACAAAAGTGACATCAGCAGCATCTCAGGTCAGAATTATAAAAGAACACTAAATGGATCTTTTTAATGTCACAGTAAACTTTTACAAATTATCTGAGCAAGAGGTTATGAACTGGCTGTCTGGAGGACAGATCTGTCAAAGGTTTGTTTTGTCTGGCCTGCAAAATAGTGTAAGATGAGTCAAACTGGTAGCTAATAGAAAAAGAGGGAATTGTTGCATGCACACTTGGTTATTTTGTTTTACTTATAGAATCGTAAGAATTGGTGAAATGAGGCCTGTATTATCAAAAAACAATGATATTTCAAGCTCAGTAGTGGCTACTCTATTTGTATCAAGCTAGGGCTTTCTTATTTAATTTATAGTCCCATCATTCTCTATTCTTTCTTTGATTCTAATGCAGGGCAACAGCTGCTGTAGCACTCTTGTTTGGAGTTTTACTTTTCTGATACATGGCATGTTTTTAGTACCTAATTTACATTGCCTATCTGGTCCTTTTAGGTATTTGAGTTTGTGATCATCTGGTCTAAGCCAGAGACTGTATGAGATACCAAGAGGCTATGGAAGTTTAGTCAGAGCTCGAATTATCTCAGAGCTTAACAATATCAAAATCTGGAATCTTGTTAATTGACATGGTTTCTACTATATTGAATCATGTTGTTGTGCATTAGCAACATATGGTGATGTTTTGACTGGGAGAGGATTCATCTTCTCTTTCCTGAGATTCCTTCTTTCCTCTTCTTCCTCCAGGTGGAAAACAAAATTCCTTTCAGTTATTTATCTTTCTAATTTGTCTAGATGTGCCTATTGTCTTCATAGGCTTTACTATCCATGAAAATCAATTTGTTCCTTTGAGCAAGAACGCTTGTTCCTTACAGTAGAATCAGCCATTGCAAACATTTAGGTAGAGTTCTTGTCCTTTACATGCCTACAATAATCTACATGAGATTAGATTTGTGTTTCTGTGCCCAGCTGTTTTCTGTAACCAAATTCTCCTAAATTTGATTTTGACCAGTATTCTGTAGTTGCTCACTCATATAAGTGCAGTGTAAATGCCCTGACTATTCCTCTGAAATGGTTCTAAAAATAAAGGCTATGGTTTCAAAATTATGTAATTATTTGTTCTTTAAGTGTGAACTTTTATTGCACATTCCATATGCATTTTGGTGGTTTCCTCATTATTTGTTAATTGTTTCCAATTCAGTATGTGGACTCAAAAAAAGAGAGATAACAGGAGAAATTATACTTCTTCAAATTATTAGATTTGTCTGTATACCCAAAACAGATTTACTAGTAATAGTCAATATTTGTTACAAAGTCTTGGATCTTGAGATCTGATTAAGTCTGAAATATCCCTTCAGTTTATGTCAGCAATAAAACAAATGCAAATTTTAAATAGCTAGAATTGCTCCACAACTTTGGGATCAATAAAAGCTTTAGTTTTAGACTTCTAATCCCCAGGCTTGTATTGCCCTTGTGAACAATTTGGATACTGCAAACATAGATTGCAATGAACTACCCTTAGTAGATGTTAGGAAAAAGAGAAACAGTTGATATTTAGTCACAACAATTATATTTTCTCATTTCTGTGAATACCAAAGATTGTAGTGCTGAGACTGTGTATGTGTTTTAGGTAATTTCTAATCACAAAAGAAGAATATATTTATAGGGATATGTTTAGAAAGATACTGTATTTTGCTGATATTTGTTAAAAGAGAAACAGATTGTCATCCTATTTAACTTAAATACAATGGCCGGCATCAACAACACAGAGATTGTGCTCACCAAATAGATGCTAATCAATGAGCCAGTCAATTCAAACTACGTTACCCAATTCATAGATTTCACACAGTGAACATTGACATTAAACTGCCATTTTAAACATTGTCCACTACTAAACAAATGATAAATTAGGCATATATTTAGAATAATAGAATTTAGGTTAATAGAAACAATTTCTAAACTCCTTCGGGAAGGACTCATATTGTGAAAAATAGAGCTTGAAAACTAGCACAATGTAATAAAACAGTGAACATAATTTTCCCAATAGAGAGCTAGATGGGACATATCTCAGCTTACCTGAAATTACAGTGTTTACTTTGCCATTTAGTTTTTTTCACCTCTGAGCTCACTCTGTTGACCATATAATAGTTTAGTCTTTTACTTTGATCCCAACCTGACTTTTATTTGAACTATACCTTATTGCAAATAAAAAAAATCATCAAATATGAAGACAATTTGCTCTCTTCCTGTCCATACATAATTAGAAAATTGGATTTGCATAGTGATTTTAGTTATGTTCATGTTTGTTTTGCTTTAAACAGTCAATGTGTAGGTTAGACTGCTAAATTTGTTTAACAAGAGAAATATCACTACCAGTAATGGTGATACATATCTTTTTCTTGATGATTCCTACCCATCTCCTTTTGAGAAGAATACTTACTGACTCAATTGGAAGACCATAATGAGCTTTAATTTGCACATTATTTTATAAAGCACAGGTTATGACACTTACATAATAATTTCTTCAACATTTCAACTGCTAAATTGGGACTGCATTTCCTCAATCATGATGTTTTTTTGAGATTTTATCAAAATTGGAAATGGTAAGTTGATTCATTTGGAATAATGAAAAATGTTATCAAATGTATTTGAAAAATCCATTATCTCACCATTGTGAGATAACCGTTAACACATTTATTTATTTACTTTCATATTTTTGTGCATATATTTTGGGTGTGTGTGTATATACTTGAATATTGAAGGGCTTTTTGTTTTTTTTTATACAGCATATATTTTACCAGTTTGTACTAATACATTCCCATATTACATAGGCAATTAAGACGAAGAATCTTCCTTTTCATATTTGAATCATCCAAACACAAATAGAACTATACATTTTTAAAAAAACTTTCATTTGTATAACAACAAAAAGAAGACAAGTAAAAAAAAATGTTTTCCTTTTATACAGGTGGACATTGAAGTGGACCTAATTTGCTTTTCTTTTTAAAACCTTTGAAAGACAAAAAGAAACTTAAAATCTAAGATGAATAAAAATGTTGTTTACTAAACTACTTGCCTCTAGCACCACTCTCCCTTTTCTTATGTTTTGATGCAGGTTCTTCTCTGTCTCTTCTGTCTCTGGCTCTTTTCATTGGTCCTGAACCATGTCAATGATCATCGTCATTGAATCTTGTCCTTCTCTGAAATTGTCCTCTTCCCTTGGGTGCCCCAGCACAGGTAGGTCTGTCTCCCTTTCCTTTTTCTTTAATAAATCTGTGGTATCCTCCTTTTGACTTCCATTTGCTTAGAGATTCTTGCTGGTCCCCCATGACTTCTTCATTGTTTCTTTTTCCACATGTGCTTTGACTACTTTCCAAGTCATCTTTCTGTTCCTTAATTGTAGGTTATTGTTATGTGCACTCTGGCTTTCTTTAGCACTTTAGCTTTTTCTTTAAAGAGAATTATTCCTTCTTTTGCTCCTCTGACAAAGTAAATCCATTTCATTTCACCGTGATTTGAGAAAAGGATATGTAAATCTTCTCTATAGGTCTGGTCATCCAAGTCACATGAAAACTTCAGTAAACATCCCATCTTTCATTCCAGAGATCTTGTTTCATTTCCACTTTGCTTTGCTTTCTTCATTTTTTTTTTTGCAAAGTAATCTTTCTTAGAGAGTATTAGCAGGCTTATGTCTTTGCACTTCTGGTCAGGTGTCTCCACAAACTTCTTTGCACACTGAATACTTTCAAACACAGAAAGTATTGACACCTTAAATGTTTTGTGCAATGTTCTTTTCATCTGAGTATTCAGTATTTGACCATCATCATCTATCCAGTCTTTTATGTCATCAAGGGTTGTATCAGTTGGGAAGCCTTTAATATAAACAGATCTTTTTTTATGTCATTTTTATACTCCTCTGTCACTTCAGGAAGGGGTCTTCATGGAGATCTTCTGATTTTAGTTTTGTCTGCACTCACTTCCATGTGTTTTGCCTTTGATTTGCTCAGTGCTTGCACAGTTACATTAAAGTCTATTGTCAGGTGGTTTAGCCTGTTGAATTTTTTTTTTTTTTGAGACAGGGTTTCTTTGTGTAGCTTTGCGTCTTTCCTGGAACTCACTTTGTAGACCAGGCTGGCCTCGAACACACAGAGATCCGCCTGCCTCTGCCTCCCGAGTGCTGAAATTAAAGGCATGTGCCACCACCGCCCAGCTAGCCTGTTGACTTTTATCATTATGTCCAAAGGTACCCAGCCCTCATCCAATTGATCTGTTCCTTTAAAAGCTTGTCTCATGGCAAATTGAAGCCTCCAAAATAATGCTCAATTTGATGACAGATTTTAGCCTCCACAGCAGCCATTTTTTCAATATCTCCATTTTCAGCCTTTGTGGCTATCTGTAAAATTTCTCACATTCAAAGATTATGACTCCACAGTCATCACAGTCTCAAGAACAATGACGGAAGAGCTTCCTGAATATTGAAGTTTGGTAAACAACTAGATCATAATCTGTTAGGCTTGTATTTTCCCATGTTATTAAAGAATACACTACAGAGCAATCACAATTAATGATATAATCCAGTCACAGAAAAACAAATGTTACCTATTCCATTCCCATACACAGAAACAAAAATAGATGAGATCAAGGTTTCTTAGACTAGAACATTAAATACTGTAAAGAGTCTAGAAGAGAAAGATAGTGTGAGATTGGATCATGAGTACAAAAATACAGTTGATTTAGGGGATTATTTTTAATATTTTTATAGCAAAGGAAGGTAACTACACACTACAAAATGTGTTATGCCTATCAGAGTTTGAAGTATCCTGCTGAATATTAAATATGAAAATATTTGATAAGATGGAGATGGTAATTTCTGTGAAACAGTGTGTGTGTGTGTGTGATAATATGTTCCACAAATATATATAACTACTATGGATTAATTTTAAAAATATATAAAATTGTAGACCCTTCAAAAATATACCCAAAAGATTTTACTGTGACATAAACACATTTTTGATCGTTGCATATCTCATCAGCTTATTCATCTACTGTCTTTTATTCAATATTTAGGTTGTTTTTAACTTATTTACACTATAAGTAATTATACAATTAAGTTAATGAACATAGCTTTTCCCCACAAATGATTAATTACTGGGCTATGATTTTAAAGAAAATTACTGTGTTATGGGTAGAGAAAACCTTAAGGTTTTTGAAATATATAGCCTTTCAAAAATACCATTTTATTTAACATTACTATCAGTAGATTTTTTCCTTTCTTCATACTTTCCAGCACTAAATATGTATATGTCTCACAAATACACATAGATGTATCTGCAATTTTCAATAGGAGGACGTATGATAGTTAAAAACATTTTATTAATTTAGCATTGTCTTAGTCATCAGTCTTTTTCACTTATACATGAATAGGTTATTTTCATTGTTCATCCTTAAAGTAATGCTCCAGTGGTAACTGCTAAAAAATTCATCCTCTTGAACAAAGGGTGAAATTTCTCACTGCATGAATCTCTGACATGTGATTAGAAGTTGTAGTTAGAGGTGGAAAATAATAATAGATGCTATATGTCATAAGATCTTTTTTTCTGATTGAACTGTAGCAGTTCAAAGGACTCTCCTCATTATACTGATAAGAAAGCACATTCAGTAACTAGGTAGTCTAATAAAGAAGATAAAGATGAAGATTTTAAGGCTGTAAAGTTGAAAATCCAGCTCCACAATTCACTGGCTATATAGCTCTGCCTTAACTTCCACAAACCGGTAGACATTTTTTTTTCCTTTCTAATAGGTATTTTTTTTATTATTTTTTTTTAAATTAATGGAAAAGTGAATACCAACTATCTTCAACTCAAAAGTTTGTTTAGTAACAGAAACTACCATTTTTATCATAAAGAAAGAGCATAACGATGATTCAGTTCGCCTAAAATCAAACTGATAGGGTTTACAAAGTCAGGGATTTTTACCCAAGTAGAGTTCTGTGTTCTTTTTATTGATCAGACACTCAAAACACGACTTGTTGATCTGAAGTAAATGGAATGGTATAAGTTTGAGCTCAAAGCTTCCTGAAAAATGCTCTAACTATTGACTTTTTAGCTTTGCTCTATCAGTGTAACCTAGTGATGCTCCAAACACCTGAATCTCTATGCTAGAGATGCCTCAATGAAATGGTTCTTCAGGAGACTCACATTTTTCCCTCTTCTGCTTTGGGTCACAAGACTTTAGCCATAATTAATAAGATACTGGATATACCTTTAAAATTCAGTAGCTATTCCTTGCTCTGAGAACATTGACTTATCTTACAATGTTGTTCTAAATGCTGTGGGAATCAGGATCATTAGAAACCACCTGGTGCTTCAGTGTACAACCGTTTATGCTGCAATGTGAACAGTGCCCCCTAGGCTTTGCATAACATAATAGACCTGCTAACCAAGCTTCATTAATTTATACTTAGCTTTTAACTCCCCAGTCTAATGTTTGTTGTTGCTCGCTTTTGGGTATCTGTCTGTCACTTTACTCCTTAATATGCACTATCCTGAATTTAGTGTGAAGTCATATTCCCTCCTATTGTTCTCACAGTACAGTCCACACTTTCATTATTGCTGCTCAATTTACCATTAAATTCTTATCAGGCATATTACATTTTAATATAAGACCATCACTGTTATTTTAAAAAATTATTTACATATAACAATTTTATGCTTGTATGGAAGACAGCAAAATGTTCTTTTGTTATTTATACATTGTATGTATATTGATCAAGTCAAGACATATTGTTATGCATCAGCTCACACATTTTCATTTCTTTGTGATTGAAGCAGCAAAATGACATTTAAAGCTATGTTTGTAATAATATACAATGTTATATACTATATTAATTATTTGTGTCAGAGAATGTTAACTCTGTGTGTGTGTGTGTCTATGTATAGTGAGAAGGCTAATCTGAAATTTATGATATTCTGCCTCACCCCCCTGAGTGATCAAATTGCAGATGTATACCATCACACACAACTTAGAATATCAACACTTTGTCAGTGAGTTTGTATGTGTTAAAAATATTCCTCAAGTCCTTACATTTCCCTTTCCATTCTGACATCTGGTAGTCACCATTTCATTCTAGTGAGCTCGACTATTTTAGATTCTGCATATAAGTGAAATCATCTGGTATTTGTCTTTCAGTGCCTCCTAAATTCACTTAACGTTATGGTCTCTGGCTCATTTCTTGTGCTTCATGTAATGTTATATTTTTTTCTTTTTTATGGTCAAATAATATGTTGTTGTATACATTTTCCACATTCTCTCCATCCATTCACATGTCTATGATCACAGAAAGTGATCTTTGCTTTTGTGAAAAGTGCTGTGACAAACATAAGTCTGCTGGTATATCTTTGATACAGTGATGTCATTTTCTCTGGATAAACACCTACTAGTTGGATTGCTGTAGCATATGGTAGTTCTATTTTGCATCCCCGAGAAATCTCCATACGGTGTTCCATAGTGGCTCCAGTAATTTAAATTCCCACCAATACTGTGTAAAAACTCCATTTAATACAGGTTTTTTACCATGATCTATAAGACATGTAGTATACTAAACTGTGTCATCTTCGCACATAGTCATCTTGCCTTTGTGAGGATGCTGCTTAATTACTTCCATCTAGTCCTAATTATTTCCCCTAGATTCCAACTAAAAACATTACAATTGAAGTTAGGATTTCAAAATACAGATTTGAGTGGAGAGCACAATTCAGTTAGGACAATATCTGAAATAAAAAGAGATTTTATGAACCTAGAACTAATCTTGGTAATTTCAACTTCATCCTTATAGAACAGGAAATTGATGCCCTGAATTTAGGCATTAAATTTAGCTAGAGTTCACTGCCTTCTGAAATAATTTCTTTGATCATTGAGATACAGTTTCTTTCCTGTTTTTTGTCTTGTTTTTCCGTTTAGAAACATACTCTACTAACTACACATTTTATTCTTTAGTTGACATGTTTGTATCAGTTACTCCTTGAATTGTCACTGTACTTGATTCTTTCTACTAAATGACTATACCTCTCTGACCAGTACATAAGTTATACACCCTTGCTAAGAGTGAAAAAGAATGATAAATTATGTTCATGTTATATGGAATAGAACTGAAAATTAATTTTACTCAGTTAAAGTCAAGAGAGACCAAAGCCTTTTATTTTTCAAGGTCTCCCAGCTGAAAAATGGAGCTGATTGTGTGTAACATATAGGTATTTCTATATACTTGTATGCAAATTCATCTAGCACTTTCTTGAAGCCTTTCAGATAACATGCCTGTATTGTCCATTTATAATCCTATTTATTTTTTATCTTGAAACTAAGGAGTTTTATTTTTAAAACTTTTCTACCAATTATCAGTACTTAATAAACTATTTTCAATGAAGGACATTTGACACTTGGATGGACAGGTATCCATACACACTTGCACACATGGCGTAACAACATAGACACAAAACCACAGGGGATTTGCATTTGGTATTTCACATTGTTGGTTCCAAGACCAATTTTGAGGACTATCTTTGGCTCCTTTCTCTTTCCATATATCCTCACTATTATTTTACCTATCTTATCTAGGCATCTATACACTTATATGAAGTAGGAATTCTCAAAAAAATTGAGAATAAGTCTACTTTCCTTTCCTTCTTCTCTCATAAAAAATGTGGCTTTTCATCTCTTTCTAAGCCTTCCTTACATTTTGCTTCCACTCTGAAGTAACATGGGCAGACATTTTACTTACTATTGTTGGTTTTATTTTTGTAGGAAATACACTTTTACTTACATTAGAGCTTCCTTTAGATGTCACTTTAACCAAATAATACTGCTCTGCTAACAGGAAGGTTAGGCACTACAGAGAAGAAGGCAGGCAGTTCTTTGTTGCCCAAATTTCATTCACTAAATGAAATCTTTCTCAGATGTAGCATACTTACTGCTACTGCAGTCAAAAGCACTCAACAGTAATTTGTAAATGGAAGGTTATAAACGTAGCATGATTGATAAGAAAGGATGTGGCTACATTTGTAGAAGTGCTTTCCAATGAAAGTTTCATAGATAGGTAACCCTTACAGTCATTAGTAATCTCTTTGGTTCTAGGAGACTTTGGCAGTACAGTCTGGCTCAGGAAAATAGCACATTTTATATTCCTTGGCTGCTATGACTGTCTCCGCGATTGCAGTCCCAGAAGAAACAGTGACTTCTGACACACACTTCTTTATTCAACAAAGCAGATGTGGTAGTGTATCAAGAAATATAAAAGGGAACAGTAAGATATAATCACTACTTCCTGATGAATTGTAGATAAGAAACCTTATGTTCTGCACTCAAATCTTAATTCTAGTTTTCAAATCTGGCATATGATGTTAAAAGCAACTTAAATGCATAAAGGAAAAAATACTTAATGACAAATTAAAGTAAATGACAAAGAGCCTTACTTATTTTTTGGTCCTTTTGCTATTAAAATAACATGAAGTAGCTTTTCTCAAAAAAAGTAAATCCAAATCATATGTTGCTGATATGTTGACTAAAAATTATGTAACATCTTTGAAAAACTGATTCTTAAATAGGTTTTTAACTGTAAGAAGGTTTATGAAAATAAACGAACATATGTGTGTATCAAATAAATGTTATGCAGAAGTCTTTCCACAATCTTCTACTTTTTTTGAATCTATTTTCTTCTTCTTTTATTTATTTATTTATTTAGAGACAGGGTTTCTCTGTGTAGTTTTTGAGCCCTTCCTAGAATTCACTCTGTAGCCCAAGCTGGCCTCGAACTTATGAGATCTGCCTGCCTCTGCCTCCTGAGTGCTAGGATTAAAGGCATGCACCACCACCGCCCAGCTCTAGTTTTCTTCTAAAGGAAGTATATGTGTACCAGTTTAGGGGAGGAAAGAAAGTATGTTAGGACAGTCAGATGTTTGATAAATGTAAACAAAGCATAAAAGGAAAGGAGGGAAGGAAGGGATAACAGAAGACAGGTCAATCATAATGTACAAGTGTTTATGGCTGTCCTCTTGGAATTAAATAGCCTATCCCTGGAGAAGACCTTTTTCCCTCTCTCAGCAGCTATTAATTGCCTTTAGGTTTTCATCTAGGGGTGAGGTCTTCTGAGATTTCTCTCATCCATTCTGGCATGCGTGTCAATTTGTGTTACTATTTTCCACATTCTGTTTAGGTAGCCATATTGTGGAGATTTCATGCATGTAGCTTCCCTATTATGTATAAAGGTACTATTTCACAGGAGGTGTTCTGGTCTTTGGCTCTTACAATCTTTTCGAATCCTTCTTTCATTATTCCCTGGACCTCAGATATAGGGATTACATTATAGGTGGACTACCCAGGGCTGGGAATCCTCTGGTCAGCTGTTCTCTGCATTTTGACCAGTTGTGGATTTCTGTGGTGGTCTCCATATGTTAAAAAGAAGTTTCTTTGATGAGGAGTGAGAACTGCACTGGTCTGTGGGTATAAGGATAAATATTTACAATAGAGTTAGGAATTATAAGAATTAAACAGGCTTAGGAAAGTGGCTATAGAGATCCTCCTCTGAGATCTATGACCTCACTAACCACAGATATTTGGATAGGTTTAGAGTACCAGGTATGATTTTCTTCCTGTTAATCCAGCGTTATGAAGATTTATACTTACATATTTTTCTACATAGATTTTTGTTATTATAGCTATAACTATGCTGCATTTTCTGTTGATAATACCTTTTTAATTTAAATATAATTATATAATTTACTTCCTCCATCTGCTCCTTATACCCTCTCCCATGGTCACCCCCACTCTCTTTGAAATCCATGGTCTCTTTTTCTTTAATTATTCATATATGTGTACATATATGTATATATATATATATATATCAAGTTAATATTAATATATAAATGCAACCTGATGAATCCATTTAATGTTACTTGTAGGTATATATTTTCAGGCTTCTCATCGTGGGATCAGATAATCATTTAGTGTGCTCATTTCTGGAGAAGGCTACTCTTACAGAATATTTTAATTGGGTTCCTTCCCTTGGAGCTCTAGGGAACCTCATAGAAAAGAGAGAGGAAAGATTGTAGGAGTCAGAGGGGATGGAGAATATCCAGATATCATGGCCCACCAAATCAAATAAGCAGGGCTCATAGGGGCTCATAGGGGCTCATAGGGGTTCATAGAGATTGAATCTTCAAATCTTCAATCACAGAGGCTGCAAAGGTCTGCACAAGTCCTGTGTAGTAAGTTATGACTGTTAGCTTGGTGTGTGTGTGTGTGTGTGTGTGTGTGTGTCTGCATGTGCATGTACGTGTGTGCGTGTGTGTGTGTGTGTGTGCACTCCTGAAAGTAGGAGCAGGTGTGTATTAGTGAAATGGTGAAATTATTAAGGCCACTCCATGTAGTTAAAAGGGAGATTTATTTTGTGGGGTAACTTACAAGTGAGGGGATAGGTAACAGGGTCTGGGAAAGGTGAGCACAGTACGGCGGTGTTCTCTGGAGAACTCTGTTCAGTCTACCTCCAGTG
The DNA here is from genome assembly GCF_004664715.2 of Peromyscus leucopus. Taxonomy (NCBI): domain Eukaryota; kingdom Metazoa; phylum Chordata; class Mammalia; order Rodentia; family Cricetidae; genus Peromyscus; species Peromyscus leucopus. Next base: position 79,532,121 of record NC_051083.1, on the reverse strand, counting down.
TCCAGGGTCCAGGAACCAAGAGAGCCTGCAAATCCGGATCTCGGGTCTTCAGGGTCCTCTCTCAGCCCTGCCTTGTAGGCATGACAGTTACTGAAGCCTCAATGGGGTTTGGAACTTCCAGATCAAATTACATCTCTACATTTATCCCTACCCACTACATCTTCCCTTTTTGTCTAAATAAAAAGGCTCTAACCTAATACAAGACTATATACAAAGGAATGGTTATCAAATATTGTCCAGGAGTAATGAGGGATAATGACCTAGATAAGGTGGAACTACAACCAATGTGAACAATATCAAGCAAGAAACACATACTAAAATCCAGAAAAGTCTCGAGCATAGGTAAATGCCATGTTACAAAGATCATTCCAAAAGGTGTTCTATCCTAAAGAACCTGAGTCTAATGCTTAATATGTTCTATCTAAGATATTATATATATATATATATATATATATATATATATATATATATATATATATATATTACTTTATATATACTAAGGTGTAACTATTACTGCTAGTCTTCTCCCATTGAAGACCTGTGAAGGAATATAATGGTACTTGAGAAATGGAAGATGTATGCAAGCAACTTTCTGGAATCTTGCAAGAGTAGACAGAGACAGCTGGCAGCCTGGACAGTCACCTAATGTTTCTCAGCATTGTTGTTGCATTCAAATTGACTACAGGCCCTCCCTTTTTGAAAAAAAAGGGGGGGAAGTGCTTTGGATGATTGATTGATAAATAAAACACTGATTGATTGGCCAGTAGCCAGGCAGGAAGTATAGGCAGGACTAGCAGAGAGGAGAATTGAGAGAACAGGAATGCAGAGGGGAGGAGACGCCAGCCTGCCATCCAGGGAGCATCATATAAAGGTAGCAGGTAAATCCATGGGACACGTGGCAACATATAGATTAACAGAAATGTGCTGAGTATAAGAGTAAGAGCTAGACAATGGTAGGCATGAGCTAATGGCCCAGCAGATTAAATAATATAAGCATCTGTATGTTTATTTTATAAGTAGGCTATAGGACTGCCGGGACTTGGCGGGACATTGAGAGAAAAACTCTAGCTACAAGATTTGTCTCTGACTCTTTTGCCTTCTCTTGGGAATCTTTCCCACCTATTGTGTTGCCTTTTTTGATATGAGGGCTTTTGCCTTGTCCTTTGCTTATTGTTTTTTCGTGTTTGGTTGTTTTGCCTTGGAGGCCCACTCTTTACTGAAGAGAAACAGAAAAGGAATTGATCTAGAGGAGAGGGGAGGTGGTGGGAAGTTGGAAGGAGTTGAGGGAAGGAAAAGTGTGGTCAGGGTGTGTTATATAAGAAAAGAACCTATTTTCAATTAAAAAAAGGAAAATTTTTAAAAAGTGAAATCTTCTCAATAGTTTTATGTGAACTCAAACAATAAAATCCATTTCACTTCAATTATCTTTCTTTTTCAAGGAAGGTTAATTATTAACTCATACAATCTTAAACTCAGCAATCACTTATTGACTCACAATGATTTGCATCACCATAATCATTTGTAAAACAGTATGGAGTTATGACTATAGCTGTCACAATTTGCCCTTAAGGAGAAATCTTACTGGACAGGCTCTGTTTGACTAAAGAAGTAGCCATAGTTTGAGTGCTTAGAGAGCATAGTCCTCTATGTCAACCAATCAAAATCATTGAAAAACACTTGGAGGGGTGATAGCTAGAAGGTAGAACAGAAGAACCTAGAAATATCTTGCCAAAATTTTTACATAGTTGGCTACAGATTATATGTAGAAGGAAAGACCAAAAATTTTAATTGAATTTTTAAAGAATTATTTCTGCACATATCAGAAATTTCAACACTGAATTATATTGGGTTTTGTAAAACATACTGATGTAAACGGACTGAAAATTAGAGAGTGACTTTCAAATTCTTTATATGCATAGAACAAGTAAAATCACCTTATCATTAAAGCTGGGCAATCTGTGAATTCTGAGAATGAATATGAAGTGATGTGATAATCCCCTACATTTTAACTCAATCAAACTAATTTGATGCAGGTCACAGTACCATTGATAGGTCCCACTTAGAAGGCTAAGTTCATTCTTCCACGTCCACAGCAATTTGTCATCAGTCTCCTTCCAAAATGTTTTTAAGCCTTATTGTGAGTTTAAAAACTATTTTTTAATCTATGGTGAAGTGAATGTTGTATGTGTTATTTACCCTTCTTGGCCAGAGCAATTACTAGGTTCAAGTATACAAAAGGAGAAAGGCAGACCTTTGATCTTGAGTGAATTTTTTAAAAATGTAGTTGAACAGTAGCAGTTTGGAAAAAAATATTTTGTGCACTGTAGATCAATAAACTAGAATATTCAATGATCTTCAGCTGGATAGGATGCCAATCCAAAAGTACAGGCAAGATGTGTTAGAATCCATGAGAAGTTTAGAAACAAGAGCAAGAAAAGAATAAGAAATAATTGCAGCAATACTTTATTGCCACCAGTTTTATGTTACACCTTCTGTAAATGAATCAAACAGCTGTTACTCTCAGTACAAATGTCTGAGTCTCCAGGGAGGACTTTGTTGTAACTTTCTTTACTGTATAAACATACAGGAATTGAGTAAAACAGAGTGCACAGAACATTATTTCTCTTTTATAGCAGAGCCATTCACCCACATAATAAAATCGAATACTATGTAAATATAGCATGCATATATTTCTACTTATCCCTATTCATTCACCTTTTTAGCATTTGTCTTAACAATGATTATTTCCAAATACTTTGCAAGTAGCACTTTTATGTATAATAAACAAAATATGCAACCACCTACTTTATAGAACCTCATGAATTTTAGTATGATAACGTTGCATTTCCATCAATGTAATCTAACTTTCAAAACTTGCCATCATCACTCAAATAAATGGTATAATTATATATAATCATTTATCATGTTCTTTGATAGTTCTTATGCTGTGATTACATGTGTTTGAGGCATACAAACCAGACAAAAGATACTACTTTCTTATTTTTTTAAACAGAAATCAGTTTCCCAAGTCTCTTTTATGAGAAATTATAAAGAAGGGGAAGGATGTTCTGTATTTACATGACTACATAGAATCTCCAAAAACAGATGGAACTGTGAGTAAGAGGAAAGAAAATATTGGGGAAACTGTAATAGTACAGTGAACTAGATACCCATATTGTTTTTCTTTCTTTCTCATTGTTCTGTGTAACTTGTAATAATCCAGGATTTTACCTAGAAATTACCCTTGTACAGCCTGGAAATGAAGATAAGTGTATTTATTCACACACAATGAGAAGAACTAAAGAAAAAATATTTAATTGCATGTAAATTTTATTTTGTGGCAGAAAAAAATCCTCAATCTTTCTCTTTCTTCAGTTAAGATAGTCTCTTCTTTAAATGGGTTCCTCATAAGTAGTCAAACTATTTTATAGTTTATCTTTCATGAGTCTGATTTTATTTAAAGAACATTTGTCTCAACTGAAATATCTTTATTTCTATAGCATCTGTAGAATATCAAAATGCTTAGCATGTGTGTTAGGAAACATAATATCTAGTGAAAAAAAATCACTCTGAGATGGATATATACACTGACCTTCAATTAGGATTCAGGTTAAGACAACATGAGAAAAATCAATAGCTTATTTTCTCTCCCTTTTATTATTATTCTACTCACATTTTGATGTTTGTTGAGATAGAAGAGTCATAACATTAAAAACAAGTATCTCCACTGAACATTCAACAGACTTAAGAGGTCATGCTTTAGACCTGTCTTTTAAATCTAGCAAACAGAGTCTGTCAATATATACCCATTCTTCTGTATACAACAATGTCTGCTTTATTGTTGGAATCAGGAGACATTTCCCCTGGTGCATCTTATACTCTATGTCTACTCTCAACCCCAAAGACTCTTTGCAATGATCTTTACAAGAAAGACATTGGATAAGAGTAACTCTGATCATCAGGGAATAAATCTTTGACATTGAAGCATGATGTTCAATTTCATCACTCTTTGCAGGTGTCAAAATGTGCATCACCTTCCACTGGGGAAGGTTGAAATGTTGCCCCCTGTCAAAAACATCCACTGGGAAGCTTGTTGCAATAATGTTGCAGACCAGAAATAATTATAGACTGTCTATTGGTTTGCAATAAAGCAAAAAGAAATTCAAAGCCTGAAAGTTATCCCTCTTCTTCTGATTTTCCCCTGGTCATTTTATATGGGATTTGTCAATAGAATTCCTATAGGCAAGATAGTCAACTATACAATTTATAATAGACCATATGCCATAGATGTTCACAATAGAGACATTATGAATGGAAATTTTTATGTGCCATTTTCCCATTAACTTACAGCTACAAATCAAATGACATTACAGCTTGTGCACTGCATTGGCCTGTGGACTTTGAAGTGTTTCATTCCCATTAATGCACTGAATTCTGTTATCAAATTGTGAGTATCAATATCATTCTTTCATTGTCTTTCCATTTATCTACAGGTGTACCTCTCATAGCAGGATGTTATGCGTTGTAGCACATTGGGGTATTTAACAGTGTCCCTTGGATATGATAAAAGGCAAAATGGAAATTTTAAAGAATTAGGCATCCACTATGCATGAAGCTTATATGCTTGCTCCTCTTAATTAGGTGAAGACAATTCACAAACTAAGTGTGTAAATAATGTAGTAATCATAGTTTCTGATGAGCAAGCTAAATATATACACATGTACACATAGACACATATGGAATTAGAATAATAGCTACCTTTTTTTTTTACTTTTTTTACATTCTAGATAAGAAACTAAAAACTTTAAATTTGTACTTTCTAAATTAGTCATTAATGTACTTAATTTATCACATAACACTAAGTTTACAATTCACATACATTCTACTTAGCTAATACAGAAAATTCTATAGAAAGAATATGAACTAATTTTGTTTGCTTCTATGTCTTCATGAAAACTCTCTGCATAGCTGTTCCTATGCTGTTGAATTTATATTCCCAGAGTAAGTTTTAATTTATAGTTCTTCCTCAGGAATCACCAGCTCTTGGTCCTTGACAGGGGTGGGGATAGGGTGAGAGGGGGATAGGGGAGAGCAAGTGAGCAGGGTGAATGGCTTGTGGATCAATGTAGACAGCTCTCCAGGGAGACAGTTTAAGTGTTTCAGCCCTACTTTATTATAGAAAAAGAGGGGGATATAAAGGCTGTAGACAGTGGCTGGGGTATCACCTAATCACCTAATTTGCATTAAACAGCATGCTCCTATCATAAAGCTCATAGTACAAATCATAGTTATCATATATGGAAACATGGTCCTATTGTAAAACTTCTAGTACAATGTCTAATTACCAAGTAGGCTGCAGGAGGGGAGAGCTCTAACAGGAAACTATATCAAGGGTCACACTAGAGATAAAACAGGCATCCAGTCATAGGGGAAGCTTTCAAACAAGGTCAGGCCTCTGACCTAGAGACCTTCTCCAAATAAGGGCAGGTAGAAAGCAGGACGTCTCACTGGGGTGAGAGTGCTACATGTTGTCCAGGTTGGAGTGAGCTGCCAGGCCCTGGTAGACTGTAACCTCTGACCAGCAAGGCCTCCCAACAACATTATGTCACTTACTTTCTCAAACATCATTGTTACTCTCTAATCATTACTTCTGTAATGAAGTCATAACTCTTTAGCATGGATTTTAAAGTTGGTGATAAACTGTTTCTAGGTTTATTCAAAACTTAAAGGTAATGTTTCTGTTTTCATTCTCTGTGTCCCAGCACCACCAGACTACTCTGTGTTTTCATTACTTTTCTATTGCTATGATAAAACACCATGACCAAGACCCTTTATAAACGAAAGCATTTAATTGGGTGCAACAGTTCCAAAAGGATAGGAGTCCATCATTATCACTATGGAGAACATGATAACAGGCAGGCTGGCAGGACTCTACAGCAGCAACTGAGATCGTATCTCCTGATTCCACAAACACTAGGTAAAGAACACACTGGGAAGGAAGGCTTTTAAAATTTAAGCTCATGCCCAGTGACACATCTCCAACAAGGCTAAACCTAATCCTTCTAGCACAGCTAATATCTGGGGACTAAGTATTTGTGTGGTCGAAATTTAACGATATAATAGGAACTTCTCATTAAAACCATCTCAGCACGCTCCACCCATATTAATATAGATCTACTTTTGCTTCTTTTCCCCTAAGCTAAGAGGGAGCAGATAAAATAGCTCAATAATCAGATTAACTCAGTTTCAAACTAATTTCTAGTACATTCCAGTGGTACAGCTATGGGCAGGTTAATCAGTTCATTCTGATTCTTTTATAATATTCCTACTCTATAAGGCTGGTGGTGATAACATCTACTACATATAGTTACAGTGAATGCAAAGGACACATTCCCTGATACATAATGAATTCTCAGCAAGCATTATTTATTTATTTATTTACCTATTTATTTATTTATTTTCCAGGGGGGGTTTGAGACAGGGTTTCTCTGTGTAGTTTTGGGGCCTATCCTAGATCTTGCTTTGTAGACCTGGCTGGCCTTGAACTCACAGAGATCCGCCTGGCTCTGCCTCTTAAGTGCTGTGATTAAAGTTGTGGGCCACCGCTGCCAAGCTATTTTTATTATTATTAATTACACAGGTCAAACAATTTTCCTATAAATTCTACTCATTGGTGATATATTTCTTTTATGGATCAATGCATATGTCCTTGTATAGACATGAGATGTAGCCTTGTATACATTTTAAATACTGTCTCTGTATCCTTTTTAATTATCTACCATCTTCCAAAATGGTTGTACAAGTTTGCATTCCCACCAGCAGTGGAGGAGAGTTCCCATAGTTCCATATCCTCTCCAGCATAAAGTGTCTTTAATGTTTTTGATCTTTGGGAAGCAATCTCCCCCAAGATCCAGTTATACCACTCTTGGGCATATACCCAAGAAATGCTCAATCATACCACAAGAGCACTTGCTCAGCTATGTTCATATCAGCATTGTTTGTAATAGCCAAAATCTGGAAACAACCTAGATGCCCTTCAACTGAAGAATGGATAAATAAATTGTGGCACATATACACAATGGAATACTACTCAGCAGAGAAAAACAATGACATCATGAGGTTTGCAGGCAATTGGATGGATCTAGAAAAAATCATCCTGAGTGAGGTAACCCAGACTCAGAAAGACAAACATGGTATGTACTCACTCATAGGAGGATACTAGAGGTGGAACAAGGATGACTGGACTGCTACTCACATTACCAGGGAGGCTACCTGGAAAACAGGACCCCAAGAAAGACACAGGGATCACCCAATGACACAGAAATGGCTGAGATCTACATGAACAACCTGGACATGAGTGGGAGTAATGAAGGGTGAGGGTCGAGGGAAAGAGAGTCTGTGGGAGTGGGAGATCCCAACTAGATCAAGAACAGAGAGAGAGAACAAGGAATAGGATACCATGGTAAATGAAGACCACATGAGAAAAGGAAAAAAACAAAGTGCTAAAGAGGCCCACAGAAATCCACAAAGATACCCCCACAATAGACTGCTGGCAATGGTCGAGAGACAGCCGGGACTGACCTACTCTGGTGATGGGATGGCCAAACACCCTAATAGTCGTGCCAGAAACCCCATCCAAGGACTGAGGGTTCTGGATGCAGAGATCCACGGCTAGGCCCCAGGTGGAGCGCCAGGAGTCTAATAAGCGAGAAAGAGGAGGGTTTATATGAGTGAGAATTGTTGAAATCAAGGTTGTATAAAGCACAGGGACAAATAGCCAAACAAATGGAAACACATGAACTATGAACCAAAGGCTGAGGGACCCCCAACTGGATCAGGCCCTCTGAATAGGTGAGACAGTTGATTGATTGGCTTGATCTGTTTGGGAGGCATCTAGGCAGTGGTACCAGGTCCTGTGCTCATTGCATGAGTTGGCTGTTTGAAACCTGGGACTTATGCAGGGATGCTTGGCTCAATCTGAGATGAGGGAATGGACCTGCCTGGACTGAGTCTATCAGGTCAATCTCTGTCCTCGGGTGAGGCTTTGATCTGGAGAAGGTGGGAATGGGGGGTGGGCTGGGGGGAAGGGGAGGGGGGCAGGAGGGGGTAGAACAAGGGAATCCGTGGCTGATATGTAGAACTGAATGGTATTGTAAAATAAAATAAAAGGGAAAAAAATCCACTGTCTTCTACTCCTCTACTGCATTGTGTTCTGTTTGTAGGTATTTTACTGTACTTAAAAGAGTATCTTGCATATTGTAGGTGATTATATGCATTTGTTGAGTAGAACAGAAAAGTCTTACAAGATTCCATGCTGAAGAATTCCTTTGCATAATTATGTACTGGAGAACTGTCACAATAAAAGTAATTTTGCCTAGCTTTCACCAAAGCTAACATGGAAATGCGCAGAGGAAGGACTATCATGTCATTTAACCTACATGCCTTTTCTCCACTCCTTTTTGCCATTTCCTCAGCATGCCACAAACTGACTGCCAATTCAAACATATGCCATGTCTTCATAGTTCCTTTTTGCCTAAATTGGATTATATATGCACATATTATGCACATATGCTCTATGACAGTGGATCACAGTGTATAATAACTCTGATACTAAATAGATGATTTCCAACAATGTGCTCTGCTGGGCAGTTATGTTTTAGTAGTTTTATCAAACTACTGGAAGTTCCTTAAATGGGTTATACTCTCCCTTTGTGTTTTTATTCATAATGTATCTTCTGCCTATAAAGTCATTTTTCCTGTTATCCGCAACTCCTTTTGGTTTTTGTCTCTCTTTCCATCTGACATTTTAATTGAACTGCTGAGATACCTTTTGTGAAGCCAGCAAGCTGTCATGTTCCCTTGTCTGCTCTGCATCACTGTGTGTTTATACCCTATGGCACCTGCCACAGGGACTAGTGATCACCAACTTACATGTATCTCTCTTAAACTAATGTGCAAAGAAAAATACACTGTATTTTATTCATTTTTTTGTATTTCTCAAGCTTTTTGTTGTGTAATTTATAATACCTTCTCATGAGACACAAATTCATAAAAACAATGGCTATGCTATGAATTAATTCATATTGTCATAAAGAAACCAACATTCACACTCAGTATCATTTCCTTCTCCCCCAGTTCAAAATATACACAGAAGATACACGAGTCCCTGTTTAAAAAAGGCCCTAAAGTACTATAGCAGTTAACACAGTTATTGGACTCACACAGAGACAGAGATTCAAATTCCAGCTGTGCCTCTTACTAGCTCTGTGACCTCAGGCAGATTATTTATTCCCTCAGAACCTCCATTTTTACACTTGTGAACTGTGGATCATTCAATGTACTTATGTCAAAGAGTGATTACAAGAGTTTAACGAGATATGTTAAAAATGCCTCATAGTTCTTGATGAAATATCAACACCCTATCAATAATAATTATTGTCTTTATGCTTAATTATAACCAGAAAACAGATAATTTTAATGGGAACAATTTGAAGAAAAATTCTTCATATAAGTTCTCTAGATTAAAAAAACAAAACTTTCTGGTAGAATACCGTTTGACATGTATCTCATTAGAATTAGATGTTACTTAATGATAGCCATCTTTAATGAGAATGACTTAGTTAATAGTTTTATGTTTTCAGTATACTTGCATCTTTTATTCCATGCTGCTAAATTCCTTCTCATTACTTTCCAGTAGATTTTCCTCTTAGTTTCTCTATTTCCTTTCCCCAAACCCCAGATGTGGACACAGGAAGAAGAGGACATAAAGATGCTGGTGCTGCACAAAGACATGTTCTCACTTGAATATTCTTGTATGAAAGCTACAGCTTTTTATCTCATTGATGTACAGATAGAGCAGTCATTACTGGCAACTGAGAATTGTTGAGGAGGTGAATATAAAGAATTATTGAAAAATGGGTATAAAACTCATATTGAAGACTAAGTTTTAGTGTTTTATATCACAAAGTGTTGAATATAGTTAATTATATTTTACTTTATACTTCAAAACATCCAGATTTGTAATGTTTCTGTAACAAAACCCCCAAGTGTTTGAAGTATTAAAAACATTATATACCACTTATCACATTGTCACACTCCATTCCACAGACATATAAAATTATGTATCAAATGGAAATAGGAATGGCAAATTTACTGTTAGTGTTGGGAATTAATTCAATACTCTTGTAATAAAGATCAAAAGATTTTTCTATATTCTAAGAACTAGTTACTGCAACTACTTTTCCTGGAAAAGTATGAGCTGGTTCTCCCATGGTTTATTTTTGTGGTTACAAATAAATGTGCATTCCTTTAACTCCTTACTATGAAGCCATCTATAGAACACTCTATTTGAATTTAATTTTACTCTAAACATGTCCTTTCACAATCTTTGTCTTGTTTATTTTCTTCTGAATCTGCCAGTACAAAAAGCAAAGGTTTATCCAGGTAATGAGTCGATGCTGTTTCACACATACCCCATGAATGTCACATATTTCACACCTGCAGCAGTCTTCAGAGATTTATAGAATTCTAAAACTAAGTATATAATAAGTAAATCTGTGTAAGGTGCATGAGAAAGCACAGTATGCCCGGCTTCTAGAAAACATGTATAAATATCTCTAGTATTCTTGGAAATTATTAAAATTTCTCATTGCAATATCAAATGAGTAAAACTGACCCAAGAACTCCCCTGGAATGTATTTGGCTTGCTAACTGCCAAGCATAAGGCACTTTCTTAAACTTAAAGCCTCTGCCGGATGTTGTTTAATATATTCCTATCTGAAGCAGGTAAGTTTTCATTATAACTTCTCATAGACTTCATTTAAGGAGTATTGGCATTTGAATTTTGGTTCAAAAGCTCTTTTATTTGGGGGCAAGTGTATGTGAGTTCATATGTGTGTATTTAAATATGTGTTTATGTGTGTTAGTACAGGCATTTGTGTGCCATGGTTCATGTGTATAAGTTAAAAGACAATCTTACGTCTTGGCTTTTGTCTTCTACCTTGTTGGAGGCAGGGTCTCTGATTGTACATCACTGTATACACTAGGTTAGATGGTCCATGAGCTTCTGGAAATTTACTTTTCTCTGCCTCCCATCTTCCTGTAGGTGAATGAGATTATATATCTACTACACCTAGTATTACAAGCTCTCCAGGAATCCAAACTCTGATCTTATTGTACAGCAAATACTTTATTAACTGAGCTGTCTTACCAGTCCTCTTATTAATCTATATTTCATTAAAGAATGATGTAGATATAGCAAACAGTTAATAACCAGTTTTCACAGACGTTCCATTGCATATATTCAAACTATTTTGGTTATAGAGAAAGACAGAGGAGTCTTTGATGACCTGTAACAGGTTACAACATGGAAACACGTGTGAGAGAAAGACAAAGAAGAAGCTTTTTAAAGAAAGTGTATGCTTGGAGACACCTTCATTTCAAAGTATGTTCAGGTATGAGAAAAAATTTAGGATGCTCTTTAATGCATTATGAACAGATGGAGATGCATCATATAATGTTGACATTCTAGATGACTTGGGTCAAGAAGGAGAAATCGATACTTCATGCATATATATTTTTTTTTCCTTTCAAGAAACTCAAAGCCTTGTTTTCTTCTTCATCTGAACAAAGTTGGAATAACTAAACAACTTTGACTAAAAACTTCATCTTATTTTAATAAGTTAATATAGACACCACATCATCTTTCCTTTACATTTTTAGTTAATATTTTACTATATATATATATCTATATATATATATATATCTATATATATATATATAATATATATATGAACAGGATGTTAAAGACTGCTCATTTTTTTACAATATATATTGCTGGTTCATTATTCAAGTAGTAGAAAAGGCATGTTAGGTGAGACATTCATTCCTTCTGTTTTTGCTGTGTGTGTGTGCCATATATTAAAAGTTGAAAAATAAGAAGTTCCCTAACATTTCACTTATTGATCTATCAGATTCTTAGCAAAGACAGTCATGAAGTGCATAATTGAAAGGAAGAATGAAATGAATCACCTGAAAACAGCAAGTAATGAAAAAACCAGCTGTTTTAGAGCCAAGGTTTTATACTCTTATAAAAGTTATCATTTTACTTAGCTTGGCTATTTGGATTATTTTGCAAGCATTATGCCTAACCTATTAGAATATACTGTCATTTTAAAGGTATTATCAGATACTTTCCAAAACAGATACACACACAGCTGTGAATGTAGTTAACAATATAAAAAAGAGAGGGAGGGAACTATTTTAATA